>NW_008606435.1:0-39310 GCF_000691845.1 Merops nubicus
CCGTCGTGCGCAGGTTCCTCCGCAGCACGGCCTCGCGGAGAGCACGAGGGCAGGCGGAAGGAGCACAGGGGTATGTCGGCTGCGGGAAAGGGGCGGCCTCGCAGCCTTCCTTGAACGCCTCCTCTGCCTGGCACAGGCGGCAAACCATCAAAGGTTGGGTAACCTTCTTTTGGGGGCACTCCTAATTTGTTTGGGGTGTTTTATCCCCTTTTATTCCATGTCATTTCCATTTTCAGAATCAATCACCATGACTCTACACATCTGAAGACCTATATGACAGCTGAAGAACAGATTGTCACCTGGTTTTGCTCCATTTCAAGGAACACTTCTTTTCCTCAAGTGATGTTGGCCAAAAGATCAAGAGACCTGGCACATTATGGGTCCTGCACCCCATCACATAGTGTAGTCATACTTAGGGAGCTTCCACTCCTTCCAATCTCTTCTAGCTAGGCCGGGGCTGCAACCTCCTTCATATCAACATCTGCATGTGTCCTTGTGCCTGCTCACTGGAGGATCCCCTTCTTGTCACTGCGGCACTGACTGCTTACAATGCACAAACTGCTTCTCACCCTTCTCTTGCCCCTGCCTGCAAGCTTTCTCTCAGGACATGCTGCATTGCATCCCACCTGCACCCCACCACCTCCCGCCTACTGCCAGAGCACGACACCCAGGGGCAATCCCAGTGCTGTGCCCAGGGCCTGCAGTGGACAGCAAGTTTTCCCAGTGGCCAGTAGGCAGGCCAGACCTATCCCAGTGCTGAAATGGCAAGGATGGACCCTGGGGCCTCAACGCTCCAGCCACCGAGCTCTCTTTCCAGCAGACGTCCAAGAGCTGGACTGGTACTGTCAGCTAAGGACATGGCGTGTTCCAACTGAGCAACCCACATTTCTCCTCCATCTGGCTCCTGCCTCCAGTGGACTCATCATCTGGCCACCAGTAGTTTTTCTTGTCATCTGCATGCTCAGATTTCTCTGGACCACGTCTTGAAATCAAACATGAAGGCAGGCAGAAGTGAGACATTAATGGTCCTACCACATCCCACTGCTGCAACATGACGCAGACACTAGAAATCTGCAGCAGTTCAAGAAAGACTGAACAAGCCCACAGGAGAAAAAAAAAAATCCATCAGGGGCCACTAAATATACGTATGTTATCTTAAGCTTAGGAACTCCCTGAGCTGCACATGCCTGGCAGCAAGGGATTATCACTACCTGCTCCCCCCCAACCCATTTCCCCAGGGATCCAGCGCCTGCCACCACCGGATTCAGGAGCCCAGCTGGAGCATGCTTGGGCATATCCCCGTTCAGCCACTCTTATACAGGAGGGAATACACAAAATAGCTACGACAGCCGTGCAATGCCTTACCTGTGGCTGCCTTCTCTGTGCCATTCCCACAGCGTGAGGTCATTTTGTCTAGTGCCGCTCTCGTTTGAACCGGCAGCATAAACAGTGCAACCACATGTCCTCTTGTCCACTGAAGGCTCCTCTTTCAATCCCATCACACAACCAGTTTTGAGCTATTGCAATCTTACTCCTCAAGAATGGATGTGGACACTTAAAATAGTAACTGTACTTCTCTTTTTCTTCTTGGAATATCACCCCATCCTTTTTCCTCACACATATCAGCCACTTTAACAACGTTCTTCACAGCAAAGAGCCCCACAATCAAGCAGCCACTCTAGGGCAATGGAGAATCACAGGCTCTCATGCAGCTTTTCCTCCTACACAACCTCAACAAACACAGGTCTTCTCCTTAGTGTTTCCTCTTTCACAATCCCTCCCTTGCT
The DNA here is from genome assembly GCF_000691845.1 of Merops nubicus. Lineage (NCBI taxonomy): Eukaryota > Metazoa > Chordata > Aves > Coraciiformes > Meropidae > Merops > Merops nubicus. Next base: position 1,788 of record NW_008606435.1, read on the forward strand.
CATGGTGTCACATGTACCATGACCTACATGTTAGTCTCAAACTATCACCTAATACTTTTCCATTTTTTTCTGTGTGTTGAATACAATGCCTTTATTTTTATAACCTTTCAACTGCATGGGTCTCCAATAGCTGCAGCAATGAAATTGCAAAGTTAAACAAAAGAATAGGAAACTTTATATATTTATGTCTCTGTCAGACACAGAGTACATCCCTTACTTCCCTAATTGACACAAGTAATTTTCTAGCAAGTGCTTTTAAAGATACGTATGCCCTCTGGCTAGGGCAGATACTTCTGCTGGTCATGGGGCTACATGACATATTCAGGAGAGAAACTGCACTACAGAGTCAGCAGCACGTAACAAGTATTAAATAAATTATAAACAAGAAAATATTCTACCTTTAAAGTATTTCTGATATTTCTTTGAATTAAGTCAAAATTTCAGAGTGCCTTCTTGATCTGCTTGGAATACCTTCTCCACCTGGGCAGGTGCCACCAAGGTTGCAGATGAGGTTGAAGGCTACAGAAAGAAAGCTACTGACAGTGTCTGTCACAGGCAATTGGCTTTTAATGCTTTTTATAGGATCTGTGTAAAGGTTTAGCACAACATCAAAACCAAACGAGTTAATAGTCAAAGTAGTGCTGCATTGTACTTTAGAGAAACAGCTTTCTGAATACAACTTTTTTGGCTTTCCAGTGAGTCATAACACTCCCTGCCATCCCCCAAAATGGTATAATGCATATATAATGTGTGTGTGTGTGTGTGTGTGTGTGTGTGTGTACAGGAAAAAAGCAGATAAAAAACCAAAGTAACAAAGTAACAAATATGTTACCTACTCCTAGGATGGACAACTGTGCTTAGAGGTGACATTCAGAAGCTCCCCTTGACAGAACCAGTGACATTCCAAGGGTTGGCCAGCACTACAGGACTATGGAGAAAGCCTGAGTGCCTCTTGACAGGCAGTCTTTGCAAAACGAGAAGGAAGCGGAAGGGGAAGGGGACGGGGAAGGGGACGGGGAAAAAAGAAAGGCTCATTATCTTCCAGCAGGTTACTTAACAATAGTCTTGAAAGGGAAAACCAGACTCAGCAGAAATTCCTGGATTGTTGTCATCATTTCACAGCCCAAAAATTTGTCTGGTTTTCAAATCCTCAAGAAAGAGAACAAAACCTAAAAGGTTTTAGTTTCCTTTTTTGCCTGTGCTTGAACCCAGCCATGCCACCTCCTGCCCTCTGAGTGTGCAGGGAGCAGATACCTGAGCCTGTGTAGCTAGCAACAGTATTATTTGGTTGTTATCAATGCTTCATCTGTAGAAGTCAGTGCTTCTGAGTTTCACTGGGTTCCCCAACAAAACCTCAGCAGATGTGGGAACAGATTAGCTGGCTACCAAGCCCATATCCCTCACGCTGCCTACTGCAGTGAGCTGCATCCCACGATGAGCAACAGCTTTCACAATCCTCAGGAACTCACAGTCATTAGAGGAGTCTGTTCATTTTTATCTCAGTTGACAGCATCTATAGAGGAGCCCTGCAGTTAGCCTTCCCAGCTGCTACGGAATGGAGCTTTCACTCTGCTTGCCCTGTTGGTTGTTTCAGGTTCAGGAAACAGCCTAGACACTGCATATTAACAGGAGCAAGTAGAACTAGAAGTTGGGGGTGGGGTTGGAGAAGAAAACAAGTCCAAAGCTTGATCTGGGAAGGAGAAGCCTGTGAGCAGGACATATCACATAGTTAAACAGATGGTACAGAAATAGCAGCATCTGGAGGAGTCCCTGGATGGGGAAAAATGTATTTTTGATAGTGCTGTCACAAAGTTTAGGTTTAGTTAGTCGCCTACAGTTTCATGTGAAACTAATGACATCTCAAACTAAAAGAAATGTAGAGGGGGCATTCTGTTAGTAGGGACTTTGAGTTGCTCAGTGAAAAAAAAAAAAAATACAAACCAAACACACAAAAAGTGAGGCATTTTTTAAGACATTGTGATAGATGTGAGGACTTTCATTTGCATAAGTTATGTCAAGGGAGAGGCTGTGCAATCACAAATATAAGGTCAGCTTGTATGAGGACTGAAGAGGCAACAGGATGCGGAAAAGACTCTTGCTTGAGCTGAGAGGCAAAATGAAGGTCGCAGTTTAAGATGGACGCTGAAGAGTAGAGGTTAAAAAAATCATAAACCTGCAGGAACTTTCAAAATTTAAAAATACCTGGCAAGATGCAAGGGGCTATGCAGTCAGGAGTCTGCAAGCAGCGAGAGTGACAACATTCAGTGTTAAAGAAAGAGAGAGACCAACATGACTTCTAACATGTCCTTTGGATTTAGTAAAGGGAAGACCATATAAAAAATGAAATAAAATTAAGGAGACCAAGGCTGAAGATACAGCCCAAGAAAAATGGTTCAGAGAACATACAGTGAAATAAAGCGTCTTCTTGACAATGGGTAAAGACACAGTTTCCTCCAGTGCTGGGGATATCATGCATAGACAATTCTCAAGTATTCATGGGTTGAGCACTGGTGCACCATTTTAATGGGTCCTCTGACATTGCAATAAAACATCTGAAAGGAAAATCTAGGCTTATTAGGAACAGATGGATAAGAACCAGGTCAGCCTTTCTTACTGTTTCTCTTTGTAAGCTAGATGCAAAAATAAACTTGGAAAGAGTTTTTCTGGGAAATAGGCCCTAGGACTCAATACACCAAGATAATAGGTTTCATCAAAAGAAACAAGGCTGAAAAAGAAAAGGAACAAACAGAAAGCCTGTTTCCTGAGCCATAAAAGTCTGATTCCTACAAATATGTCTCCTGCAGCCCGTAACAGAGGACCCCTGCCCTTCCCCAAACCCAGCCCCACCCTGTCATTACCACAGATGCACAGTGATTCTAGTGATTTGGGACTCTTATCTCCACAATCCAGAACAGTCTTGTTAAATAATGCAATTGTCGAGCAAGTCATGCCAAGAGCAATATCTGTGTTTTCTTCACCTGGCACTCATACAGTGATTGGGCCAGGTTATGGGGCTCAGGTTGATTTTTAGGAATTTTAAATGTTTTGGAAACTAAAATGCCATTCAGCATATTCAATCAAGCATTAAGTTCCTACAGTTTAATCATCCTGTAATAAATTCTGTCAAAGTTGTTGAAAAGGATTCTTAAAATGCTGAAAAGTCAAATTTGGCACCATTAAATTAAAAGAAACCTGAGAACTTGCTGAGGTGTTATTTAATAGGCAACCTAGAACAGGAGCATGAATACGTAACCAGAAGCGTTAACACTAGGGACACTGTGAAGTCCCAAGAGCACTACAAGAAAAATAATTAGAAATGCATTACACTGAAAAGATCCCTTGAGCAAACACCTTTGCATGAGCCCTCCCTCTGACCTCCTGTAGCTGCCATGCTCCCAGAAAGCCTCCCCATGGCAGCACAGATGAAGTGCACCCTCCTAACAAGGTCCTCCTAGCAAGGGCCATATTTGAAGAGCAGAGAAGTAATTAGCCAAGATACCGGCTGATCATTTCATCTCACGTTGAGGGCAGACTCACCTCCTACCCTCAAGAAGGAGCTCAGTGAACCATGGAGGCTCTAGGACAAGCCCAACCCAACAGTGGCCTGGCTGGCACTGACATGGCTGGCAGGGGAGGCAGCAAATGCCACAGAAATCAGCTTGGCTGCTCACTAGGTTTCTCAGGCCAGACCCTTTCCACCACTTTCTCAATAACTCAAACTTCAAACACTTTTTTCCATGGGGGAAAAAAAAAAAAAAAATTAAAAGCCTGCAGAGTAGATCCACACTTAGTACACACAAACAAGTGCACGTGTTGCTGATGGTTTGCAAGTATTTCTCCTCTTAATTGGTGCTGAAGAATGCTTTCTGCTCAATACTTTGGAGGCACCCAAGTACTCCAAGGGTAGCAGGAGGTTCAGGTCTGGAAGAAGTTTCAGTAAATATATAATACCAAGCAAAAGTCCCCCAAAGAAGTATTCACAGATTAATTTGCTTTACACTTTTAACTAGTGGTTTCTGCTCTCAGTGCCTCACTGACCAAAATATTCCCAGATCTTTTACTTTTCAACCTGCTTGAGCTAGAGGCTCAGTATCATCTTATGTCAGTCAAAACCTATCCTGCAACATCTCCCACTACACCCCCACCCCCCTTTTATCAGCGTTGACACAAGTAGAACTGGTAACTTTTCTTGCCGAACACCATATTTTGAGTTTGAGTTTGGGGGGGTTTTGCTAAGTCAGTTTTTGAGTAGGTTTTTGAGTAGGTAAGTGCTCTGCATCTGATCCTTCCCACCCCAGTACAGTCACTGGTACAGGCAGAAGGAGAACAGCAGCAACACACACCTGGAGGTGAGATGCTCCTTTTGGCAGTGACACAAACTGAAATTTGCAGAGTGTCCCTTGAAGTAGTGTGGACTCCTCAAGGAGTGCTTCTGCTACTCCAACACCTACAAAACCCACATCAGCTACACCTCAGTCCTATGCCACAAGGCACTGTTACTGCTGTGCACATCAGACCCTGCCTAATCTTCTCAATATAATACCTGGCCCTAATTGCTAAAGGTTGTGAACTCTCCCTGCAGCAAAATACAGCTTTGACTTAGTGGAAAATCTTTTCTTCCAAACTCTGTATGTTTGTACCTGTCCTTTTCTCTCTGGCTGGTTTCCTCTTTTTTATACCAATAAAACCCCCTCAGCAGGCCCTCCCTTGCCTTTTTCTGCCCCTGAGGAGGTTGGCCACCACACCCCACAGCCTACCTTGCTGGAAACAGCTTCATCCCACATGATGGATGGTTTCTTCTGTCATGGCAGAAAAGAAGAGGAGAAGATGGTTTACACAAGGGTATTGTTCCAAAGAGCATTTTCTCTAGCAGCAAAACTCTTCCCAAACCCTCCTCATCTCTCAGCCCCCATCCTGCCCAAAGGCCACATGAGCAACACCCCCTAAGATGATGAAGCCATGGAGCAAATCTACGCGGTGTTGCAAGAAGCAAGGCAGGGGAGCGGATGGAAGTGGTCATTTCTCAGTCCCTTCCCACCCTCATGAGCCTGCAGCTCGAAGGCAGCAAAGCAAGCGGACTGTGTGGGCTGAGGGCTGCCCGAGCACAGTACCTACTGGGTGCCACAGCCAGACAGCAGGTCTGTAAACTGAAAAAGTTCTCTATATAATCCCATCTAATAATAAAATTAACACCTTAAAATAGACTTTCTGTTATTGTTTGTACAAATCATGCTCAGATTCATGTTCATGCAAAGCACAGGGTGCAGATCTGTGACAACTGACAAATCCTAGACAAACAGCTCTCCAAAATCAATGGAGTTTTCCAGCGCAGTGATATTCGTAGCACAGGGAAGCAATTAACTGTTGTACAACATATTCCTTGTAGAGAAAGGTAGGTGGTAGATAACTAGATGCCATTTGCTATTTTTTTTCTTGTGTGTTTTTTTTTTTAAAATAAAAAAATATCATGTATTCAGGAGAAAGTCAGTTTAAGTGATTTTCAGTTTTACTTCCTGACTACAGGGAAAGCTGTCTGCTCACTTGTGGCTGACATGATTAGGACACTAATTTGCAAAAGGCTTAGGCTCCTGCAAGAGGTGGGACAAGGAATTGCGCTACATATGGCAGCTCAATTGCCTTTCTGACTTTTTCCAAGGACACCAACTGCCTGAAGATAGCAAGCTTTAGGAGGACTGATAAGATCCTATACACATCCCCACTCTTGGTTCCTTCTGCACATGGCATGCACAACTGAATCACTTGTGACTCCTTAGGTGAATCACAACAGCTTGTACAGCAAGCTTATTTAAAAATAAACCATTCATTTTTGTTTCCATGCTATCAATCATCCTGAATGCTATCCCACCATCCACCAGGTTTCAAGTGCTATGTCCATCATCCAAGCTTCCCTCCATCCATCCCAGCTGGATCACACAGTGCTGGGGCATTTCTCAATTGCCCAGAGAAGTGCTAGGCAGCAGCAGAGCAATTCAAATGAGCCACCACATGTTTCAGAGTGCAGCATGGGAAGTGTGGGAGTGGCTGTGCCAGCGGCCACCCCTCACAAACCCCCTTTACCTCACCACTCACTGCTTCAAGCAATGGCTCTGCAGACCCAGGAGTACACTGTCGTGCATCGTTATTCAGTTCACCATGGACTTCCTCACTGTTAGCATCATGGTATGGTGGGGATCCAACCTCAGCAGATGCAATATCCCTGCTTCTCTTGACCTAAACCCAGTTTGAACAGAGTAAGGACAGGGTGCTACAGGCACAGGCAGAGTTGACATGAAAGAACAAGGTGAGAAGAGCTGGCAGCAATGTGATCAGGTAGGAAAGCAAGGTTCATCGCCAGCATTAATTACAAAGCCTCCAGGATGCAGGAGTTTCCTGCCATTCACTGGAAAGACAGATCATGATTCCTCTCTTGTGCACTGTGATGTAGGTATACTCACTTTTCCTCCTTCCACATTGCCCACCCAGTCTCCCTGTGGCACATCAGCACCATCACAGGCAGGAATCATCCCTAAGTGACTATATCAATGAACCAGGTTAGTTGTATACTCAGCAGTGCTGCTTTCAGCAGCAGTAGGTGTCATCACATCAGGGTAGTGTCACAGGTTAGGGCTGGACTGGCTACTAGGTAAATGACAGATACTCTTTATTAACCCTTCTCCCTTCCCAAAGTGGAAGAGTAAAGGAATAAGGGAGAGAGACTTCTGGGCTGGAAAATTAAATAGCTTTAGTGGAACAATAACAATAAAATGAAATACATACAAATATATACAAAACCAATATTGAAACCAACCCCATCCCAACGCACCACACCTCCACACCCTTATGTCATCACCACCTCCACCGATGCAGTGGGCAAGTCCTGAGAAAGTCCCAGACTAGACTCAGCAGCAGACAGGAACCAGATTCAGGAGCTGGATTCCAGAACTGGATTGAGGAATGGGCAAATTGGTATCAAAGGCAGAAGAATGGACCAAGTCCTCCTCAGACACCGTCCATTGAAGAAGAGAGCTTAACCCTTGTGATCCCTCAGCTTTATCCTGAATTTGATGCATATGGAATGGAATACCTGATTGGTAAGTTTCAGGTCACCTGCCCTATCTGCTCCTCCTCACACATGTGACCATTTACATTACAGCACCACAGCTTGGCACACAGGATTTAGCAGTGACCTTGGTTTCTATAGGAGCAAGTACAAGCAAGATCCTTTCTGCATACAAATCCTTGGTAGTAACTATAAACATCAACATTATCACTACAAGAAGAAGATACCATCTGCAAAAATATGCAACTAACTTCAGGAAGTGCAGTCACTTAGAAAAGACTTATCCAATAACTAAAATGACTGAACAGACTTTGTTCTGTTCTAGCTCAAACCAGGACAGTATATGCAAGGCAGGTACATTCCCATCCCAGGCTAGAGATAAGGTGGAAGTTAAAGTTTAGCACATTCTGCTGGCCAAAGATTAGCCCCTACTAAAAAACCATGCCCCAAAATCCTTCAGGGGGTTAATACTGGCTTGCTGCATTACAAAATGTTCTAAAGGTACTACTAAAATCAAACAAACATTTAAAAAAGTTGTACTAAAGTAATTTATTCAGTGTAAATCCAAAGGAGATTCTGCCAATCATTACAGAATCATACATGGGAACGTGTTGCTGTACTCCAAGATATAAGCAGGATAAATCTGGTGCTTCTCAAAAACGACAAAGATGGAAGGGTCTGTCGGGTTATCCACACAGCTGTCGTAAAGTCTGTTTGAATTGCTGGCTCTTGGTGGAGGGCGGAGGTATTGAGGGTATCCCTGAACAAAGTCTCCAACAAGAACGTGAGCTACAATCATGCTGTAGCGACCGCTGTGAGAGGAACAGTAATGATGAGAATAGCTGGCATCTCTGGCAAAGTAGCTTCCTAACGACCAGAAAAAGCCACAGGTAAGACAATACATCAACCAAGGAACAAACATATAACTGGTGCTTTGGCAGCCAGTGATTCAACAACCCCAGGTAGTTCTACAGGTGTCCTTGCCAGGTGTTTCCACATTGGCTTATTTCACCATCAACCTCCCAGTTCCACCTGCCCAAGAGCTTTGGTGAATAGCAGATACCTGAGACAAAGAGGGTTGGTTTAAACCCCTCTGAAACTGGGCTTGCTTCAGAAGCTGCCTGCAACAATACGGATCCACACACATGAGATGTCCCAATGACAGGAGTGCGGGATCCAGGGGCAGTCAGTCACCTTGTACCCACCCACCAACCTGTCTGGGGTCTGCAGCCTGTGCTAAAACAGCCCTTGAGCCCACAGTTCTGCACTTGTACCTTTTCCATACATTGTCCCATGAGTCCCACAGATCCTCCAGTCAAAGTTCTGCTCACAGATTGCAGGTATGTGGGATGGATTCGTCCCATGGAACAGGAGCCGCTCATCCACCCGTTTCAGTTTATTGCACTTCATCATCTGGTCCTTTTGCCTATGGACAAAAAAAAAAACCAAAACCCAAAACCAAATAAATTAATGACATGTTACCCTGGTTCAAATGAGGACAATTTCCCAACTCATCTCCTCCTACTTTTGGGTCATGGAGGAATAGTGACACAAACCACTCTCAGTGGGGTTACTGTCTGCTTTGCACTTCTGTTGGTACCCTGCTGCACAGCTGGCTCCTCTCAGCAAAACAAAAAGTTCTCAGCATCGCTATGGACTGTGTCACTCACAACTGCATACCACATGAGAGAGTAAAGAGACAAACATCTCTTGGCTGGGAATTGGTCAGGTCCCTGGTTATATAAATCCCAAATGCATAAATATGATTATGCAACTGAAATGTATGAAGCCACAATGAAGATTGTATAATCTCTACCCCTATCTTTATCACATTAAAAATCCCTTTTTTTTTTTTTTTAATTCATGTGTGGAAAAGATGAAACCAAAAATAATATATCTGAGTACCGCAGCTCAGTCATGGTAACGGAAAAGAACTTTCTTTTTTGAATAACACTAGAAAGAACCTCACAGACAATGCGGTAGGTTATGTGATAGAAGGCTCATTTCTACACAGAAGAAGAGCACGGAGACAACCACAACAACCTCATCACAAGGAAAATAGCCACATCTACTCCCAGGGCTGCCCTAGGGAACCCTCATCCCCAAGACCAGGGAGAGACCCAGCACTGTGAGCAACGGAAAGGGTCCAGAGCAGCTCAGAGACATAAGGAAGGTACTGCCTGTAAGAGTATGAGACAGAGATGAGAAGCATTTGGGGATTGTACAGGCCTTAAAATGGGAACCATAAAGGAGGAACCATAGGTGGGAGAAGGGTGGGATCGGGATAGTCTGATGAGGAATACACGTGGGAAAACAGATGGATAACAGGGTAAAACGGGCAAAAACAGGCAACTGTCTGGTCAGTAGGCTTGTCTGGCCATGCCCTGTGCCTGATCAATGCAGTCTGCCCTATCTTCTCATCAAACTCCATTTCTAACTCTTATCTAAGTGAAGGACTCTCCAGTCTGTGTGCGTGCATCTCTATGGGGTTCTGGGCGCAGCATCAGGAATAGAGCCTTGTGTCACAGAAGCCAGGTGTCTGCAGCACCAGCAATTGCAGCAAGCGAGGCAGGGTGGGTGTGACCACTAGCAAATGTAAGGCTGGACAGCTAGTGAAGAGGGTAGCTGGCCTGTGAGCCAGGTTTTGGAGCAGTCATAAGTCTGGGCCAGATGCTGGGAAGATCAGAAGTTCTAAGCTTACTTGCCAGGTGGACCCGTAGGTCCAGGCCAACCACTGAAGACACTATGATGTCTACAGAGAGCTACTAGCATGTGTGTGTGTCTATTTAGAACTGGAGATGAGAGGACCCAGTGGCCAGCACATGCGTAGGCTGGGTGTCTAAGATCAGCTCCTAGAGAGACCCACACCCACGTTTGTATGTTCCAGTAACAGGCTTTCATCCCAAGCAGCCAGAAGGAGGAAAGAGGATGAGGTAATTGGTGCTGTTTGTGGCTTTTTGTGGCCAGCTGTGTGCGTATTCATATGTGTTGTGTGTGTGTTTGTGCATGTGTGCCTGCTGGGAACGTGTGCTGAACCAGCCTGCGACAGACCTGGGCCCACAGATACATGGCAGTCTCACCTCTGCTGGGCTGCTGGATTTGGCCAACTGGAGGACAATAGATCAGGAAATACCAGTCTTCTGTTACCATAAGGATAAGGAAATAAAATAGATAGATACAAACCACTGAAAAACTTGCCAAAGTGTTGGGTTCTGGATCCTCTGCAGTTGGTGGATGCAGTAATTTTTCATCGTCTTCTCAAATAGCCTCTTAATTTTTCCATACTCGTGGGAAGCACAGTTGAGCTGTACCAACTGAAAATTTTTAAAATACCAAAAATAAGATATTACTGACAGTAACAACTTCAGTGGCCACACATCCGCTTCTATATTATTTTTACTTCAGAGTAACCTATAGATGAAATGCACAGCAGTATTCAGGCTGGAGAAAACTGAATAGCAGTTTCACCTAAGTTTGACACCCCAGATCTTTCTAGCTCCTTTCCCAAAGGACTAAGTCCTAGTTTTACCACAGCAAATAGCATTTTGCCTCAGAGTGATGGAAGAAGTACTGCAACACCCCCTTAAGATGTAATTCACTCAGTTTATGAGAGAATCACATGCCTTGGGAGAGTGCAAACTACAGGTCAGCCCAGTAATGGCCAGAACAGCTTTTCTTATCCTGCATAGTATATGTAGGGGGGGTCTCAGAATATGTAACTGTCAGTCTTTTTTTCACTTCATAGTTGCGTATTTTATATGATGTGTTTAAAATCTGTGAACATCTCAGCTGCCCTGGGTCTTGTTCTCAGAAAAAATAAGTACAGGATACAATTTGCATGGCCAATTGAAAAGCTGGGAAGACCTACCTTGAATCCAATATCAGGCAAGGCAGATTGGTCCCACTGTGGAGGATAGACAGTGTGACATGACAGAATCATATTTTGGCTGCAGAAAAAAAAAAAAAAAAAAAAAAAAAAAAGAAAAGAGAGAAAAATCAGTCCATGATGCTCCTAACAAAATTACCTTTCCACAGGATCCAGCCACTGGCTCTACAGCAGCCTTTGGGTATTTCTGGATTTTTATTTTACTTTCCATATTACCATTATCCTTTTCTCCAGTTTAGATTTACACATATATCCTAGTGTAACTAATGCATCTCTTTGCAGGTCAAGACACTGGTAGGAGAACTTCAAAAGAAAAGAAAACATGTTCCTAGCCGGATGGTTTATACAACTGCTCCAGCTAGTCCTCTACATGTGCTGCTTGAACCTGTAGGAAACTGGAGCATGAGCCCTCTCCCTCCCTGTGGCTACTCATCTAGAAATCACTGGCCACATGGGTAGTCCTGCCTCTACCCATCTCCAGGATCAAGCTTGTCAGGAGGCTGTGGGTGGACAGTTATGCCCTGCAGGTCCTACTGCACCAGCCAGTGCTCAGCTGCTTCCAGCACTAATGCCCTCCTGGCATGCGTTTTTTTAACCCAGGTAACAGGAGCATTAGCATCCATTCAGGAGCTCGTTTGATTTCTATTTGATTCAACCTGTGCTTGGATGTACTAACCCTTAAATTGAACCCCTGTCTGCTGGTGAGTTTCTGAAGCTTTTTAAAACAAAGCAGTAACACAACTAACTTTTACAGCAGACATGCTCAAATTCTGTCAAGCTAAACTGCCTTTAAAAAACCTGTAGGACAGGGTATCCCCAAATGAATGCACCCAGTTCTCTTCATTTAGAGGGATTTGATTCTGTGTTTTATTTTATCCTCAGCTTCCCAGAGGATGGCATCTCTCTGCTCCGCAGTTTTGGGACTAGCAGTCCCTTGCTCCTACTCTGCACACAGCTTATTTAATATTGTTGGGGCATAAATCAAGGAATAAAAATTCCTGGCACAGCTGCATCAGCCCTATGTGGCCTTGCTCTTGCAGAGGGAACAAATCTACTCCAGGGGTCTCTCACAGCTGCCAGAGACTGCCACCAAACATCCCTCCAGCACACTTCACAGAAGTGTTGCGTAATTTACAAATACTGTCACTGCAAAATTTGCCATTATGTTCAGGGAGCAAAAGGTATCAGATAATGAATTTAAGAAATCTAAAATTGAATTGTAGAAAGGTAGGAGGATCTTCTTAGCAAAAAGGTGCTGTCATCTAGAGACATTATTAAATGATGAATGTATATTACCTTCTGTCTTGTCCACCTTGAAAGGACAGAGATCTTGGCAGTCGGACAACTTTTCTTTGAGTCCCATAGAACAAATTTGTTTGGACCATGTCTTGAAAGAAAATCACAGCGACTTAATAATTAGATAATTTATTTCCTAGGGACACACTCTTGTGTGTTTAGAAAAAAATAAAAAAGAAGTAGCCTTGAATACCACATTGTGGTGCTCTCTCTACCACACATCACACACACTCCGTACTTTGAAAACATTCCCGCTTGTGCTGCTTCTGCTTGGACATCAGCAAGGTGAACGACCTGCTAGCATAGGTTGCAAAGCTCAAAGGCAACCAACTACCAACTGCACCTGCACATGCATTCACATCCAGGCTGTTGGCCAGAGAAAACCACATCTGATGTCAGGCCTACAGCAGGGAAGACTTTTCCATACAGTTGAGGACATAAATCTGGCTTTCCCAGCAGTACAGGATTGTTACGTGGTGCTAAGAGGAAAGTCTGCCCTCCATTCTTGGTCGTGTAACAATATCACAGAGCACATGCTGTGGGACATGGGTAATTATCCATTGTTTCCTCCTTTAAACACCATTCTCTTTATTCATGCCAGGGAACAGACTTAAAGTTTGGAAAGTTAACAGGAATTTTAAGATGGTTAAATAAATTAGAAACAGAAAAGCATCTCTCATTTTCCCATTTCTCTCTCTATGAAACCAGCCCTAAATTTTCCTTTGCTGTGCTATGTGCTTTCTCTCCCATAACTGGCTTGCAAGCACCATGGGCTCACTTCTTCACCATTTTACTTTTCAGTGCTTTTTTTCCTTATTCTTTTCTCATTTCTCCTCTTTAGTTGCATAAATTCAAACGCGTAAGTCAGATGCCATGAAGTGTTTACTCTCAGCTCTTCTTCTGAATATACAATATTGTCAGAGTTGCTTTTTTCGCTATAGATCTACAAATCTATGAAACTTGAGTGGTGCATCTTGAAAGTGCAGAGAAATGTACATACTGCTCAAGTTCTGCTCAGAGAATACTTACAAGAGAAAAAAGACCTTTTCAAAGAAACTCAGACATAGGGTGCGTCCTGGTTTGGAGTAGAACAGAGATGGTTCTGTTCAATGATTGAACTTTTTAGCTAAAGCTCTTCTAATTAACTGCCTTGTCTGAAGTTAGCAGCACGTTTTTTGCAGACTGCCTGCTTTGAGCAGTGATAACACTTCATGTTTAGAGTTACTGCCAGGGATTGGTATGTAGACTGAGGTCACTGCTGAGCCTGTGTAACACACAGAGGGGTGCAGAAAGTAAAGCCGCACCTGCGGGGAGGAGCGGGCAGGGTAAGTGACCCTAAAATTCACCAGCGGGGTACGCCATCCCACAGCCATCATATCAGTAAGAGCTGCAGGATCAGGAGGGGAAGCTCCTTCCATTGCCCTTCTGTCTTCTTCCTCGCTTCTGCTGCTCCTGCAGTGGCCAGCATCCGAGGAGGACTTCACCCACTCCCCCTTTGATCCTGAGCCATGTGTCCCTGAACTGCGCTCCAGAATCCAGCTCCTGTACCCAGCCTGGGACTTGTCCCAGGGGCTGTTCCCCAGCTGGGGGTGACAGTGACGTATTGCCATTGGGGGAGAGTTGGGTTCAATACTGGTTTTCTATATATTTGTACATACTCCATTTTGTTATCATTATTACTACTATTACTAGTGGCAGTATGAAAGCTGTTTCACTTTTCTAATCAATAAGTCTCTCTCTCCCTTATTCCCTTATTCTTTCCCCTTTTTTGGGGGGGAAGGGGGTTTAACATAGGGTGTCTGTTACCGGTCTGGGGGCCTCCCTAACCCCAAACCGCGACAGGGTAACAATCCTACATGAAGTAGACTATCTTAGAGCCAGCTACATTGTGTAAAGAATCATAAAATCATAGAATCACTATGGTTGGAAAGGACCTCTAGGATCATCAAGTCCAAACTTCATCCCAACATTTCCGGAACCATTAGACCATAGCCTCGAGTGCCACATCTACTCATTTTTTGAACACCTCCAGGGATGATGACTCCACTACCTCACTGGGCAGCCCATTCCAGTGCCTAACCACTCTCTCAGTGAAGAAATTCTTCCTAATATCTAATGACACTCCCCCGGGCACAACTTGAGCCCATTTCCTCTCATCCTATCATCAGTAATTTGGGAGAAGAGACCAACACCAGCCTCACTACAATCTCCTTTTAGATAGCTGTAGAGAGCAATAAGGTCACCTCTCAGTCTCCTCTTCTCTAAACAAGCCCAGTTCCCTCAGCCAGTCCCCACAGGACATGTTTTCCAGCCCTCTCACTAGCCTCGTTGCCCTTCTCTGGACCTGCTGCAGCACCCTAATGTCCTTCTTATCCTGTGGTGCCCAAAACTGGACACAGTACTCCAGGTGCAGTCTCACCAGTGCTGAGTCCAGGGGCACGATCACCTCCCAACTCCTGCTGGTCTCACAGTTTCTGATCCAGGCCAGGATGCCATTTGCCTTCTTGGCCACCTGGGCACACTGCTGGCTCATGTTCAGTCGGCTGTCCACCAACACCCCCAGGTCCTTTTCCACCAGGCAGCTTTCCAGCCACTCTTCCCCAAGCCTTAAGCATCATCTGGGGTTGCTGTGACCCCAGTGCAGGATCCAGCACTTGGCCTTGTTAAACCTCATACAACTGACCTCGGGCCATGGCTCCAGCCTGTCCAGATCCCTCTGCAGAGCCTTCCTGCCCTCAAGTAGATCGACACGCCCACTTAATTTCATGTCATCTGCAAGTTTACTGAGCATGCATTTGATCCCCTTATCCAGGTCATTGATAAAGATACTAAACAAGACAGGTCCCAAAACTGAGCCCTGAGGGACACCGCTTGTGACAGGTCACCAGCTGGATTTAGCTCCAGAACTTAAAACAAAGACAACTTAAAACAAGGAGATACTTCACCTTCAAAGTTTAACTCATACTCCTGAGAACCAGCTTTGAAAAAGACAGTGGCTTTTGGGTCAGACAGAAATTGCATCTCCAGATCTGCAGATGTTACCGTGGCAGAGTGGTGATTCAGATGCTATAGGAAGAACAAGGAAATTATACCTGTTAGAAACCAGTTTTGGTTTAGGGACACTGGGAGGAAATACCAGTGTTCCCCCAGGCCCCTATCATGGGATGCCATTTTGAATTAAGTCTTTAAGGCTTCAAGTATTTTGTTCTTCAGCAACGGAAGGGTACCCCACAGAGAACAGCTGCTTGTAACAACAGCAACAAAGCAGCCTTCAGCCTGTGTGGTCAGCTTCAGCCAAAAGATGTCTGTCATCTCTGGAAAATGCACCCACCTTTAAAGCCAGTCCTTTGAAAGCTTTCACAGAGTAGCAGTACTGCTCTGAGGAACAATTAATAAGACAAATCCACCAGAGCAGCACTGCAAGAGCACCCAGCAGCATGTGTGAAACACACCAGCTGCAGAACAATGTGCTCTAAACAGCTCTCCGAAGATGGCTTAATAAGAGCTTTTGGCATCAATAGTAGATGAATCTCACCTTTTTCCCATACTCAACCCACTGCCCAGAATCATTGAGCCAGTACCAGTCGTACTCCATTTTAGGAACAGACAGATGATTCAGAAGAGGCCACGGGTGTAGAAGAGCTAACCGACACCTGGCTGCTTGCTCAGCCCTAGATCAGAACAGAAATCCAGATTGAAGTATGCGTCTTTTCCAAAGATGTCAAACTATGTGAAATCCCTGGTCTGGTCAGAAGCCTCATCAATTCTCAGAAAAGGAGACTCCTCCGGCTGTGAAATGCAGGTTTGGCCCAGAATTGAGTAACTTATGTCTGTGCACTCGTGGGGCACGGTAAGCATCACAGACATGGCCCTGGGCTCTCTGGCCTGGACATTACATGAAGGCCACCTGGCTAACAGGAGTGCAGTTTCTCTTCTTGGCAGTCTGTGATCAGCTGCAGAAGTCAAAATGGCTTCAGAAGGCACTGATAGCATCATCACCCTCCTTTAGTGTTCAGGGAAGGAAAGCAAAGCTGCTGCTCACACATACTGTACCAGGTGCAGGTGCCAGCATTGTGGGGCTGTAGGGGTGGCTTTTGTGAGAAGACACCAAGAGGTGCTCCACACTGAACACAGCCAGCTCTACAGACCCACTGCAGGACACAGCTGATCCCATCAGCCAAGCTGGTGGTACCTCAGGGAAAACTGCCCAGAAGTGAGGAAAATGTGAGAGAAACAGCCCTGCAGGCACCTTCAGGTTAGTGAAGAAGGAGGGGGGAGGTACTCTAGGCACTGGAGCAGAGGTTCCCCTGCAGCTCTTAAAGGAGACCACGGTGAAGGAGATGGTTCCCCTGTAACCTGTGGAGGACCACAGAGGAGCAGATTTCTAGACTGCAGCCCATGAAGAACCCCAGGCTGTAGCATGTAGACATGCCCTGAAGGAAGCTGCAGTCCATGGAGTGGAACCCATGCCAGAGCAGGCTTATCCAGAAAGACTGCAGTCAATGGGAAAGTAGCCATGCTGGAGCACTGGAAATTATTGTGGATGATGCAGTGGCAGAGGGCAGCTCTTATGGATGGAGGTCAACACCCATTTCCCATTCCCCCTACACCACTTTGTTGGGGTGGGGGGAGGACGGAGGCAGAAAAGTTGGGAATGAAGGAGTGACATTGAGCCTGGGAAGAAGGGGGGATGGGGAGAAGGTGGTGTTCTAGCGTTTGTTTCTGTTTCCGTTTCCTACCATCCAAACCTATTTTTAACTGGCAACAAATTAACTTTCCCCAACCCAAGTCTGTTTTGTCCATGAGAGTAATTAGTAAGTGATTTCCCTGTCTTTCTTCCATCTTGTTTCCTCTCTCCCCTGTCCTGTAGTGGAGGCAGAGTGAGAGAGCAGCTGGCTGGGTGTCTGGCAGACAAGGCAGGGGTGGGTGTGGGGTGGGTATCACTTACCAGCAAAGTCCCTGCTCTGCAATCCACCCCAGAGACACAGCACCTACAAAGAGAAGAAGCTGAAACAGGTAGCCACCAATAATTCAGATTCAAAGGATTTTACTTGCTTGCTGCTGTATTTCAGCCTCCTTTGAATGTCCTAGTTTTGGACCCAGACATTTTCCTATGTATCTCATCACTTTCCTGCTCCTACAACATGACCCTGTTGTGGAGGCCATACGTGCAGCCAAGAGTCACCCACCTGCCTGCCGTGGAGTTTGCAAGGGTCTGTGGCTGAGCTACTCAGAGCTGCTAGGAGAATTTGAACACAGTATTCAAACAGAAACTGGGAATGTTCATTTACCCAGCTCTGACGCCCTTTGTGCTTTGGCAGGGATCACAGATATTCAGAGCAGGCTAATCAGAGGAAATCATTATAGGAGGAACTCCCTCACAGAGATGGTTACTGTACAAAAGACCATGAACAAAGGCTTGGCAGCCCCTGGACTGCCAGAGTAAAGAGCAAGGAAGGACCTGAGTGTCCTTTGCAGACTTAGCTTGTCCCACTGTTGTCTTTAGACCATGGTTGCTCTTTGTACACAGTTACACCAGCCAGGCCTGCTCCTAGAAAAATGCCCTCAATTCACTATCTATCTCCTATATCACATTGCAGGAGATTAATGAAAACAAACAGTCCCAGGAGCTTTTTTTTTGATGTGATTGTCCCTTCTCTCCCCTCTGCTCAGCAGTCTGCTGCTGTGGCAGAAGGATTTGAAGTTTGTGGATACCGAGTGTGGGATTTGAGGGGGCAGAGGAGACACGGAAAGCAAGGGAGTGGGGCAGGATGACACTTCCAGGCAGCTTTTTCTCCACTGCTCCCCTCCACCCCTGTTCCCTCTCTCATCTTTCTCCCCACTCCCTAGGTGTAGGTTAACCCCTGCCGGCTCCCCTGCCAACACCAGGGCCCCCGGTCTGCCCTAGCTCCATCAGCTTTCTAAAATGTCGGGTTGTGCCCTACTTTCACTTTCACTTGCCAGTATTTCTGCTCTTTGAAGGGATTTTCCACTCAGCAACTAACCCCAACTAGAAAAAGAGGTGAAACACTTCACAAAAACCACAGAAATTTCATACATAAAAAGCAACCTCCTGCCACTTTTTCTCTTATACACTTCTCCCTCACGTGGGAGAAAGGATGTATTAACAACAGTACAGACACAGCTTATGGTATGGCTAACTGCAAGCAGGTATCCTTCCAGCAGACCATAAAGCCAAGCCCACAAACCATAAAATCCCCAGCGACACCCCAGGAAAGCTGTCAGAGCCCAGCATGCACCATCTCCCCGGCTCCCCTACTCACAGTCCTACCATCCAGCAGCCGAGGGCATCAGCCGCATGCCCGCCAGTTGGACAAGCCCTCTGAACCCTTGCCTCACAGGGGAAAGGTCCCGTGGATGCAATAAGACCTTCAGAAATAACATATGACTGGCCTGTGAGAACTCCTCGTGACCTCTCAACTTCACGTTTGTACCTTGCTGTCTCTCTGGGAGTCTCTCCGTAGGACACTCTGCCAGTCACAGAGCCTTAGGAAACAGAGCCGAGTAATGTTTCCTCCTGGTTATTGCACCACACGCATGTGCGTCTGCCAGGCCTGAGCAGAGCAGCCAGGCATAGCTGAAGTTTTTTGCAGATCCATCAGTAAAATCAACACCCCTACAAACCTGAGTAGTTTATTCCTATGGCTTGGTTCCTGTCGTCCTTGAGCCAATTCGTACCACCCTTCCAGTGGCTGGAAAAACCAAGCTCAGAGCCCTGTGGGGCAGGCTTGGTGCTACGGTGTCCTTCAGACATGCTGCACTGTCCCAAATATTTGTATTCCTTTACCTTGAAGTCTGAGCCTCTGCTCTGTTCTTCCCCGTGTAAATCAGAGGAGGATTAAGAGCTTTCCAGACTTCTCATTTTTCAGTCCAAAGTGCTCACAGCATTTCCCAGCAGAGCTCTGAAGCATAAAGCTTAACGACAGGTCAAATAGTACCAACTGCATAAACTTGTTCAGGTGCAAGCCTTTTTTATTTTTTCCTTAAAATCATTACACAATTTGCATCCGGTTGAATTACCCAGAACATTTTTACTTCCTGATGATCTAGTCAGAGCAGTAGTGGCTGAAATATATAAATCTCTGTTTTGGTTTCTGGAAAGACTGCACTCTGAGTGCATTTTATAGAGACAGTATTAAACAAACAAAAAACCACCACAAAGGTGATTAAGAAGCTGAACTTTGTTTCTTCCATGTCTGGCCTTTTGCGACTGGCTTTTGAGCTCTCATACAGCTCTCGTCTCCACAGCTGCATAATTTTTATGCTTTCCATTGACTGATAAGATTTATAGGATCAGGTCTGCAGGTTTTGCATATGTGAATTCTCTAGCAAAATACTCTTTTGAACTGAAGCCAAGAGCTTCAGTAGGCATGAGATATCAGCTCTAGGAAAAACATTCTGGCTTGGTAGAAAATGTTTACATAGCTTTGCTGAGAGCAGCTTACCACCCTCTCTAAAAGCAAACAACTTACCCGAAACTGGGAACTTAAGCTCACTGTAAACTGATACCTTCTGAACATAATTTTTTTTTTTCCATCACTTTTAATTGCACTGTCACCTGTAGAGCTGTTGAATCTTTGACTTCTAACTGTCAAAGTAACCATGGTACTATATTTGTCCGCATTTCCATTATATGACATGTCTTGGAGCAGATGTTCTATATATAGCCCTGCAAGACCGTATTCCTGCACGGTCAGCAGATGCCTCTGTTGTGGTTTCCCTGCTTATGTCAAATGATTTATCATGTATAAAGAAACTATGTTCCAGTAGGTAGGATCACTTATTTTCCTCCCAGGAATTTAAATTCTTGTTCCCTTTTAGTCTTCAGAGGAAATGGACATTAAAAAAAAAAAAAAAAAAAGGTGATGTTTCATCCTTTCTGCATGTCTATCTGCAGACACACAGCAGCTCTGTTGCACTTTCAGACCACTCTGAGGTTCAATGTGTGAGTACTGATGCTACACAGCATGGGCACACTGTGCTCACAGGGGTCCTGCAGCACAGGACCAGGCTGGCAGCACCTCATGCTTCTGCCTCAAGGTGTGGAAAATTCCCCAGATCAGTACCTGAGGGGGTGAACTCAGGCTGTGCTGGGGTGATGGGGCTCACCTGGTTCTGCAAGGTCTTCTGCAGGTTGCTTCCTAGCCACCCACATCAGGTCCCAGCCACAGGGTGCTGCATGAAGGTGTGCCAGGGGTTTGACTTCAGCGAAGCCTGCCGTGAGGGAGAACCCACTCGTGTCTGGGAGCCTGGAAACGTTTCCAGATCTCACTTGAAAACACACGATCATTTAAAGCCAGTACCTTCTCTTGTGGGTTGTGATGGTTTTCCCAGTAAGACTGGATTTCCTGTTGAACAATGTCCAGCAGCTTGTAAATTAAACTGCAGGAGGGGAGGGGGGAACCGAGCCCAGCAACCACACTGCTGTTAGCCCAGCTTAATTTAGCACTGGAATGGGAAGAAATCGTAACAAGAATAATTCTCAATTGCTTTGGAAAAAAACCCCATGATTTATTTCCAAATCTTGATAGTGAATTTTACAAGTTTCAGTAGATTGCATTGGGTTTGTAAATGGTACTTCGGTTTTACTCCAAGTACATAACTGCTTCATACAAAAGATTAAAAATGCTCTGCATTCTGCTATTCTTCTCTCCAGCAGTCATTAGAGGAGCAGACTATTTCCTATCCTTTAGGAAAAAATTATCAATTAAGGGATTGGAAACAGCTAATTGCTGTTTTATCTGGACATAGCATTGCCACATTAATAATGTAAACCAAAGTAATGCAGGAACGGAAGCCTTCTTACGTCAACAGTTCAAATGAACATTTACACATCGATTCAGCAAGTCATTTGACAGCAGATTTCAAGTTAAAGCTCTGACATGAAGTCTATCATGTCTTCTTACAGTACCAAAAGATGCACTTACTCAGGAATCTGTCCGAGTCTCTTCAGTGGTCTTGTTAACTAAAGGAGAAATTGCATTTCACTGGAGTTGGGCCAAAATCTGAATGTTCAGCTTTGATGGTAGTATCAAGTGAGGAG
Organism: Merops nubicus; assembly: GCF_000691845.1. Classification (NCBI taxonomy): domain Eukaryota; kingdom Metazoa; phylum Chordata; class Aves; order Coraciiformes; family Meropidae; genus Merops; species Merops nubicus. Next base: position 23,094 of record NW_008606435.1, read on the forward strand.
TGGAACTGAGGAGTTGGGGGAAGGTTGAAGGTCTGTTTTGTCATACTCCTGTTGATATTTGGCTGATTTTTTTTAATGTTTTTGTACATTTTGAAATGACATTCCAGAAAAATAAAACTCAAAACTGAAATATTATTTCAAAGCAAAATGAACTTATTCTGCTTATACAATAACCAAAACAAAACATTCTGACTTGACTTTGTTAATATTTGAATTTCAAAGGGTTTTCAAATATTTTCTTATTAACCTGAATCTACACTTTCTGGTGAATGAAATTTTATCTCCCTGCTTCCTTCTTTCCACTTCATCTACCTTATTTGTAATTTGCCCTCCCCACCTGTTTCACCTCGTAATGCTTGTCCACAGCATGGCTACTACAACACTTCAGTTTGAAACCTGCATTTGTGTTCCATGCATTGGACTCTAAGTTCTGCAACATGCTCCTTTCCACTATTTGCCAAGTTAAGAAATTAAAAAAATAGTGTATGTATATATATATAAACACAGAGTATTTTACTGAAGATTGGACTAGGCTGCAAAATTAGGATCTTGGTTTCAAAGACACACTACAGGCAAAAGCAAGTTCATTTCAGAGAACTAGATTGTTCTGCTAAAAAAGAGAAGGCCAGAAACAGATCTGACATGCTCATCCCAATCCCAACTGGCAAGCTTAGGAACACTTGCAGCAAGGTTTTGGTTCAGACTCATCCTCATTTGCCACGATTGAAATTAGAGCATGGCCTGCTTTTGGTAGAATCAAAAGTATCAGAAACAGAATAAAGTAGGTTTTATCTTCTCCTGTGAGTTCTGATGGTTTTCTCAGTAAGTCTTGATTTCTTGTTGGACTACTTCCAGCAGTAACTGTAGTTTGTGTGTAAGATAATCTGAAAGAGGGCAAAAAAAGTAAGAAAGTTTAGTCCAGAGGAAACCTGGAGATATGGCTGAGAAATCAGAACTGATGGTTGGAGCACTTTGTTAGCAGATCAGTCTGCTTCCTTACTTGCTGCACGATGTCTTCTATTCAGCGGTTACTGATACACATCAGCCCAATATCAGATCAAAAGAAAACAAGATGTAGGACTGAAATTGTAAATTAAACTCAAAACTGAGCTCTTGTTTCCGAGATTATCATGTGACCAGGGCTACACCCAAAGGAAATCTGTGCTAAACATTGCATGCAGTGGAGATGTATTTCATGTCTACCCAAAACCACCCTGGCCTCTTCACCAAATAGACAGCTCTTGGGCAGCACTGTCTTTTCCTATGGTTTTCTTCCCAGCCTTTCAGAAAGTATGTTTGTGCACACAAAATTACAGTGTCTGCCTGTCAGTCTCTCCATTCTAACTTTTGATCTTGTCAGACAAATTTGACTGAGAAGCAGTGATCCAAAAGACATGAGAAAGTTTAGTAGAAACCAAGGCTGAGGTGCAAAAGCAATACTCCCTGTTCCCCCTGTTAGTAGACCTCAGCTCCGCCTTTTTTTTTTAAAAAAAAAAGCATTAAGCTGGCTTATCAGTACCTTCACAAGCCAGGCAGACAGAAACCATGCCTGGCTGTCAACCACCCACAGCACAGCCTACCCCTCATCTCTTCGGATGCAGAGGCTGATTCTTGGGAAAGCCATTGAAGGGGTGCCAGGGGTAATGATTTAGGTTTCATGAGATCTGCTGGTTCACAGAGCAATTTGCACTAGAGATGAGCCCTGAGAAGAAACCAACATCCCCATCCCTGAGCCTGTCTAGCTCTAGAATACTGAACCTCAAATGCATACTTACAAAACGGGCTACGGCAATGACTTGACATTTGCCTGTGGATTATGAGGTAGTAGACTGGAAAACCGCTTAAAACCATGATGCATCCGATGCTGATGTTCACAGGGTCTGAGTAGAAAGACATTGCCACTGTGAAGAGGCAGATGATGGTAAAAGAGACAGGAATAAACAGGGGAACCTGCAAAAAAAAAAGAGTGCAGAAGACTCTCAGGCAAAACTGATGGCTGTAGCAAATCAGCCTCCATGTGTGCCAGCACACACTGTATTCACTTCTCCATCTTAGAGAAGATGAGGAAAACCATACAGCTGCACGGCTGCACTCACAGTAGACTCCTGTGCAATCGCTTGCAAAAAAAGTAGAACACAAAGAACAAAAATTGACTCACACCAACTTTGGTCCCCAGTGTGCCCTGTGAGGGGCTTGTCTCCTATATCCCTGTGCATCAAAGCGTAAACCTCGCCTGCAACTGGAAGCCAAGCAGGAGGAAAAGTCACCTACGTGTCCCTGCTCTCTGTATGTACTCCTCCTGCACACGCACGTACACATGTACCTACTTGCCACCTGTGGCAACTGATGGTGGAAAATCCGGAGCCAAGAGTAGAAGCAGCACTTTGAGTCAAAGTATTTGTTAGTTATAAAACTCATGACTCATTTTGACCTGCTACCAGCTTGCCTGAGACTTATAGTGGCCCAAAAAGGATAAAATAGACTCCCTACCTCCATAGCACCTGCATCAAGAGCATGAACTTCAACAACACCCCAGTGAAAGACCAAAGCAGCAGTCAGCACTTCAGCCTTAACCTGTCGGATGAACCAATTCATCTAGGTTATTTGGTCACTAAATCATAAGAATACATTCAATAATAAAACTATGAAACATTCCCTCAGTCTTTGAATTCAGCCCCAGAGAAGTTACTCCTCACCATGGCTGATAGAATGAAGGACCTGCTGGTTTCATCTAGAGTGACAATCTATTTTCCAGTAACAGAGATCCTATTTAGGATGCTGACCATGCCGAGCTGGAAAAGAACAGTTGCTCTAGTGTTGGCAGCCATACAGCCACCAAAGTTAGGTGCTCTTGCTATCTCTCCAGGAGAGCATCCACTGCCAGGCTCTCCTGTGTGCACACATTCATGCTGAACACCGGCTTGAGAGGTGTGTGAGAGGTCTGCTTCCTCCTCGTACCGGTGTTTTCTCACCATTTTTAACTCAAAATGTTATAGGAGAGAAGTACTAGCTAGCGCAAAGGCGTGTATTTTATGATTCTTGTTCTCCATAGCTAGTGGCAGAAGACAACCTGCATCTGACCACTAGAGCGCAGCACATGCCCACATCACCTGCACACACACGTTCCTTCTAGGAGATAATGGAATTTGGTCTTCAAGTGGTTAAAAAAACAGGGGCGGGGCGGGGGAGGGGGCGGGGAATCTCAACCAAACTGATCAAAAGTGAAGCATCTCCCTCCCTTAAACTGTCTTTAGGAACAGTTAAAAGCCTAAATCACTGTCTAAAACAAAATGGGGCAAAATCTCAGCAAGTGAAGACAGCACTAGTACTATCCACTAATAAACTTTCCCTGAGAAGCTTGGTTTAAGAGAAAAAGAGAAAACTTGTTTAAACTCTGTTTCTGGGTGAGTACACGAGTGCAGCCAGCCAACAAACTGGGAGGCTTCAAGCTCGCTGCTAAACATGCTGTCTCCAGCAAAGACCGAAAAGAAAAACCATCCCTAACTTCACATCAGGCCTCGTGATGCTCAGGGAGGAGCCCTGGGAGCTGTGGGAAATGTTTCTGCCTCCTGAGGTTCTCGAGATTAGCCGCCCAGTGCCGGTGGCCTCAAAGGTCTCCTTCTCCTCCCCAGGAGCTGGCTGGAAGCACTGCACAGGCACGACTGCAGGCAGGAACAAACTGTGCATGCCTCGAGCACTGCCCTGGCCAAATGCTCTCTGCACGTTATCTGGCAGCAGGAAAGGTGCCCTGAGCACATGAAAGCTGCTCCAGCACCAAATCCAGCTTCCCTCACAAACACAAAGAGGATCCCAGCACTCATCAGCATGAGAAGGGCCACTCAAGGGGTCCAGCTGGATGCCAAGGAACAGCATGAGAGGACAAGGCATCCTGCACTTTGTGGCACTCAAGTATGCACTGCGCACACCCTCAGAGCCTGCAGCAGCAGTAGTTGCACACAAGCTGCTTTGCACTACACAATACTTTTGTGCCAGCAAGTGATTTCCCTGAAGTCAGGTCTGGTCCCAGGATCCCTCTGGCCACGCTCTTTTCCCCTAAGCCTGACATCCTCCTGCTTCTCAGCTAGAGCTGAGACTTATCACGGAAATAACATCCAGGCAAGGGTCCTTCCTTGGAGCCCACGAGAGATGAATGTGGGAACTGCCTTCTGCACATCTCCCTGTTCCCAGCCTGAACCTCCATGCCCTGGAGCCAGCTGCCATCTTACAGATAAAACTGGTGACACTATGTAGAACTGGCTGTGTAGGATTTACCACATCTGGCTGTTCAGGCACATCAGTCCATTTCAGGAGATCCCCAACGTGCCTTACTAAGTAATAGGGATCAAGACCCTTTAGACCTCAAAGGCAACCATGGCCACATAATACTCCAACTAAATAGAATAATAGAATAAATAGAAACAAAATAAATAGAAATAATTATTCAAATAAGAAAGAGAAATGACAAGCCTGCCCATTCCTGACTGCTCAATACATGCCATGCGTTACCTTGAACGGGCTGTGCAGCTCTGGGTGGCGGTGGCGATGGATAATGAGCCCAAGGGTGGCTAATCCTATGAAGAGCCATCGGGAAAAGCTGAAGAAGTTCATTAGATGGTAGATGTCTCCGATACAGACCATGGCAGTAACCAAAGGGAACTGAGCATTATGAAGATGAGATACAGTCATTAAAGCCTTACTATGGTCCTTGGACTAAAAAGGGTAATATGGATGACCTCCTCCAGCACCCCTGCAATCACAGGCAGCTACTCTACAGTCTCACTAATTCAGAGGTCTTTACAAAACCATGTCACACACTGAAGGCAAAAGGCCTAAGTGCACTATTCTAGTATACTACAGAAAGCACCTGTAAAAAATCTTTTCAAAATCAACAGCATCTTTGATGCTCTATATCCTAGGCAGGGCAATTAAAACCTACACTGCATGATGAAAAAAAAACTACACTGCTGGTACAAAGGCTGCCTACAAAGATACCTGCTAAGTTTTAAGCAGGTCAGCCAAGCTGCAAGAGACAGCACAGTTAGGATGGAGCTGGACCATTGCCAGAAAAAAATCCAAACATACACACTAACCAAAAAACCCAAACCCAAACCTCAGAGCACCTCTGCAAATACTTGTGCCCTGCATTTCCACCACACCTGTGATTTCAGTTTTCCAAATAGCCAGAGTCTGGCAGAGGTCTTTTCATAGCACAGTATCAAGCAGCAACTGTGGCAGATGGTAGGGACAGTACTTTTAAAAAATGTATCCAAAGTTCTAAGGCAGAGACTTCGAGGCAGTGAGCTTAGACTCCACTGCTGGCACAAGGGGACTTAATGCTTCATAGTCATTTCCAGTATTCCACCGTCTTTACTTTTCAGAGGCTTAGTGTCTCAATACCCTTTAAAACTCCTCAGCTTCTCCAGGTCATGTCACACAGCCAGATCTCCTTACCATTAACATGACAGCAGGAAGGGGTGTATGCCTTCGAATGTGGATCATGGAGAAGAGAGGAGGCCACTGTCCTTCCCTGGAAGCCACAAACAAAGTCCTAGGAAAAGACAGGGAGCCCTATGCATTAGCATCCCACATACAGATTAGAAATGAGAAGCTCAGTCACTGGAATGACCTGAGACCACACGACACTCCTCTGTCCCAGCACAGGTCTGCCTTTCACTGCACTTTTGGGACATTTAGAAGAAAAACCCAGTGTTGAGTTCCCATAGCTCTCCCAGGACCAGTTAGCTCAACGCAGTACAGAGCCCACCAGCAGGACCACTGACAACATCCCCTTGGGTGGCCCATTAGCAGAGACCTTTGGGCAAGTCCAAACTGACCATAAATGAATTCAGGCTGGAAACAGAAGCAAGAAAATTTCTAGCCATCGGAGAAGGGATTAATCTGTCCAGCAGGAAGTGGAAGGGTCACGAACTTTGATTCTTTTGTAAGAGAGGCTGGTGAGTTTATAAAAGGGATTCGTCAGTCTTGATGTCTGTATTTATGCATATATAAATATATTTAAATATGTATAGATCTAAAAATAAAGTGCAATTTCCACAAATAATAGAGGATTTTCAATCCTCTGGCCAGCCATTGGAAAATATAGTTTGGTGTACTGCTGAGAGGCCAGTTACTCACAAGACCAGCTACAAAATTACAGCAGAGAGCTCCTTGCCTCCATCCCCCCTTGGACCCATGAAAGGGCAATTAGGGAGAAGGCATTGCATTCAATTTTATAAATTTAATATCCACAAATAAACCATGCCAGAATATCAGCTGGGCTGGAGCAAGGCCCAAAGCAGCTGGGGCAGGAGTGTAAAGCTGGTTTTATTGCTGTCTCTGTGGTTTTGCAGGGGTGTGGCTGGCCAGCAGCCAGGGAGGCCCCATCGTTGTTTATATGGCCTTTATGCAGGGATTATGGTAATGGTGCCAGGATGGGGGAAAAGCCGGTGACAGGGACATGCAGAACCTCTGTGCTGCCTGGGGACTTCTTATCCTCAAAGGAAACCACTAGAGGAGCTAACGGGGAGGATTCTCTGCACCTGTATTTAATACAGGACGTCATGGTAGTAGATCAAATAACTCATTAGCTTTCATGCTATGAAACATCCTTTTCATATTAACTGATTTTTCCATTTGCAATCAAAGCTGTGAAGAAGAAGTGGCTTCAGAGTGTTCGCTCAGCTCCTCACAACCAGCACAATGTGCTTCTCTGTGAGCTCTGCTCTCTTCTCTAATTTCAAGGCTCTCATAAGGGCATGCAGTGTAGTGTACCAGTGAAGCTATCAAGATAAATGTTCCATGGAACAAAGTTTGTCTTATTGCTACAACAAGACTTGTTGAGGCTTAGCTGTTGCTTTAGGAATAGCCTGTCCCTGATAACATTTCTCTGACCTTGAAGCAAAGTCCTCGAGGGAGTGTTTGCCTTTGGCCAGAGATCCTCACAGCACAGGAATCCTGTGCCCCGCAGCAGAGCGGCTGGGTGAACCCAGTGAAAGAAGACTCGATCTCACTGAGCAGCTGCCAACATCAACAAAGCCTCTAGTTCACCAGAAATATTGACATTTCTCTTTAAACTCGCGATTTAAACTGAAGGGTTTGGGGAGAAGATAAAAATCCAAAGTTTGGACCTGGACAGAAATAGAAAGTGTAGGCTCTTAGCCAACAGCAATCATCCTGTAGTTGACATTCTGGGTGTCCATAAGTTTTCCCACAAGAGTGGTTATAATGCCATTGTGTGGGTGGGCAGTTGCACAAGTCACTGGTGCTTCCCTCTGATGTAGTAACCCAAAAGATGAAAAAAATTCTTTGGGATGTGACCTTGAAAATGTGAAGATTCCTCCATTCATGGTTCCAAAGCAGGACAGTGCAACAAGGACAGGGACCACAGAGATCAGGCTTTTGAAGGCTCGCTGCACGAAGCTCTGGAGGAACAGCAAGTGTAGCTTTAGGAACATGGTGATCTCTAGACATCAGTTTCAAAGGAAAGGAAACTTCCTCCATTGAAGGAGTAAAATATAACTCATAAATCTTGCCCTTTCTACTGTCATCTGCAGGTTGTTTTTCATTATCCCTTAAGTGAGACTAGAAGTTACTGTTACCCAATAGTCCAGAGAAACAAAAAAGCAGTAAAGCATTTTATAGAAAAACCATCCCTGAAGCCATGGCCACCCCTTCAGCATAAGCTGACACGCTGAAGGCAGATAACAACAGGGGCAATGACTCACCACAGCCACAGCAGGAGAAGCCAGAACGTCTTGCGTTCCCAGGACCGTGTAATAGGAGATGTTGGTGAGCATGTACCCCACTATTACCGTGATCACAGACACGATGACAGCCAGAGGGATGTTTCTACAAGGAAGGGGGAGAGAGGCACACAAAAACCAAGCTGTTATCCCTTATTGTGTACAGTATTACTGCAGATTGCAGCTGACATTACTTAGGTGAACCCACAAACTTATTTCCTCCCATGTTGTGTTTGGGAAAGCTGTAGTACCCCAGAGGCCAGTAATACAAGATTACTTCTTCCCGGACTTACCGTTCAGGTCTGACCAACTCTTCACGCACAAAGCTGGCCTGAAACCTGAACAGAGGGAAGAGACAGGGAGAGAGATTGAGCCATGTCTTGGACACTGGTCTGCTGCCCACGGAGGACTCTCCCGTCACACCTACCAGCCTGAATATGCGAACATGCCTGCGTAAAAAGCCAGGGGCATCTTATCCAAAACCAGTGACTGTCTGTCAAAAGCATCCTGGAAGTTTTCGGTGTGGCCTACAGAAAAGATAAACAATGGGCACAGACCATGGACAAATGGATAACAACCAGGCAAATGTCAGAGACTGGCTTCCTTCCCATGGAAGAACATCCCTTGGACTTCTTGCCCAGACTTGGAAATGGTGTTTGTGGAGTCTGAGTCCATCTACCTTGGAGCCAGATGTTCAGATTTGTCTCACTGCTTTAAATTACAGCACTGTGCTGACGCATTCACCTCACAAACAGAACATATCTGTCCCTCGTTCAGCTACAGGAGGCATTTCAGGAAGGGCAATGGCAGCAGCTGGTTCTGTTTCTGACAGAGCCTGCTGTGGGAACGGCAGATCATGGAGATGAGAGAACCCAAGATGTCTTGTCCTTTATTTAGGCCCAAAATTAATTCACCAGGTTGACCTCCCTCTTCCCCTCCCAAGCAGCTGGATGCACACTCCTCTTTGATGTGGTGCAGACAGTGAGGCGGCTAATTGGGCTCTCACTGTGCTCCCTCCTGATCCCACTGCCAGAGCACTGACCCCAGCCCCACACTGGCTGGAGCATGGGAACCGAGGCGGAGGAGGAAGCGGGAGCAGGGAGCTGGAACCACAAGCCTGGCCCTCTGCTCCAGGCACGCTCCCTGCCCACCACCTCTGCCAGCCACCGCCGCTCACCCGCAGGACCAGGAACTGTGGACAGAGAGGGCAAAGCAAACAAGATCTGACAAGAAGAGGTGTTCAGAGAGAGAGCCCATTTGACCAAGTTCCACAGTTTTCCTAAAAGTACTCTGTTTGAAATAACAATCAAAAAAACCCCAAAAAAATCCAAGTCAGGATTTTTGATGTGAACCATATTTTATCTAACTAAAAAAAAATCTGGGGAAGGAAGAAACACCTAATGGCCTCTTATTCAAAGCAAGACCAATAAAAAACACAGTCAAAGGGAGTTGTGTTTCCAATATTTTCAAATCCAAATCTCTCAAGGTTTGGTTCCACGTCTATATTCAGTTCTCTATATTGAAGTGTCTTTAAAAGTAAAAGCTGGCCTAGTTGGGCTTCACTGGGAAAGGGATGAAATGGCATGGAGTACATCGAGACAGTCAGGCCACTTCTATGGAGGTGCCTCTTCAAGGAGCCCTGTGACAAGATTTGGGTATTTTGGTTTGAAACACCGGCCCAGCAAGTCTCTAAAACAAACCTGAGGCAAAGGGAAGGTGACGGCAGAGGAAAGGACAAGAGCGTAACGAAAAAAGTGGAACAAGGCAGGGGAATCAGGAAAGCAGAATATAAAACACGGAACTGTTTTTTAAGCAAAAAAAAAAAAAAAAAAAAAAAAGGAAAACAGATTTGAAGAAAACTAAATCAAAATATGTGAGTTGGCCTATTGGGGTGTCTTTTTATGTTCTAAGATGATTCCCGATAAGTGACGGTGCATAAAGAGGATTTATTGTCTGCAATACATTAATGAGTAATTCCCAGTCCCCCATGAGTCACATTAAATACAACCTGTCATATTGAGGTCTCTCAGTGAATTCTCCCTCCAGATGTCACTGGCACTTATCCTCCTCACCAGAGGACTGGTGCCAGGGTTCCAGATTGCCATTTGAAGGCATTCGTAACAATAATGGGTCAGGGTTTCTAGCTGCAGGGCAATTCTGCAGTTCAGAAGCGCTGTCAGCCCAAGTGGATATTTGCATGTTCAAAAGAGCCAGCTCCAGAGAGCAGAATGAAACATGAACGTGGAGCCTCCTGCCTGTGCTGTATTCTCTGCAGGGGAATGTAATAGTATGAAGAGGGAGCAGGCTTCATCCCTTAAGTGGTAATGCCTTGGGCTTTTCTATAAACTGAGGCGTGGATTAAAGCCAATGCTCTCGCACCATTTCCAAAAGATACTGCTGGCAGGTGTTTTTTTCCCCAGTCTGGATCCGAGTGTGCAATCCTTCACAAGGCCATTGTAAGTTTAACCAAGTTACTGCCCATCTCAATTAAAAACCATGAGCTTAAGCCACAGAAAGGTTAGAGATGCAGTTACCAGGGCTCAGCTGAGAGCTGGTAACTCATTACACAGCTGTGACTGGCTGAGGTCACCCCAGGATGCTGTCACACGTTTCTGATGTCAATCAACTTTGTGCTGCTTTGGAAGGATTTTGAGCCATGCTGAAAACAGGACAGTCTGACACCAAAGGAAGATTGTCTGCCGAGGAAGGTGCCTGTGTGACCTCGGGCAGGCTCTCACAGCCTGAGGCACTGAGACTCGCTCAGTTTTGGAGAAAGCCCAGCTGAGCCAGGTGCCTCAGCCCCATGCAATGCTGCAGCTTAGTGCCAATTGCCCTGGTCTCAGCGCCCAGGTAATTCACACCCAGCATGAAGGCAGAGGAAGCTCCTCGAGTCCCACGCTTATCGCTAGGGATCGATAACAGCCGTGGCAGAAGGACATGTTGAGCACCCTCCCTCAGCCACGCAGCAGCACACCTACCCTCGGCCAGCAGCATCATCCCTGGCACGATGATGAGTGCAAGGGCCAGGAGTTTGACAACGGAGAGAGCCGTCTGCAGCCGGGCACTCCAGGTGACGCTCCAAGAGTTGAGGGTGAGGACCATGTCTGGAGAGGAAACCACGCTGCTACAGCTGTAGCCCATGCTCAATGCATGCAGGAAAAAACACAGCAGCACTCCCTGCTCTAGGGATGCTGGGGAGTGGATCGCATCTTTACAGAGAGGCTGCTCAGGGTGAGAGATGTCAGGAAACATTACAGGTGTGGCCCAGTGTATGGTATTTGAAGGAGAAGCTGAGTAACAGTCTTAAGAGGGACCAGGAACCTGGTTCTGTCAGGAGGTCCATGCCTGCCTAGAGGGGAGGTGTGAGTTTTCAGGCACGTCTCAGCAGCCCCTTTCACAGCAACCCCTGTGCCAGTTCATACCAGCCTGGAGCAGGCAGAACAGTTTCACAGGCTGAGTGCACTAGGCAAGGAGTCCAGAACTTTGAGCCTTATGCCCGCAACCTGGGTGGCATTTGCACAATTGTACATTAAGAGTTTCTACTCCTGTACTTGGCACGATCCCCCCCAACCTAGGGCTCCAGCTGGCCAACAAGGAGGCCCTTTCCCCTTCTTGGAGAATATAATGGTCCACAACAGAGACTTGGATCAGGAAGCTTTGGGTGACCAAGGAGGTAAGAGGGAGCCCCAATCTCACAGTTATCCCAGAAGATAACAACCCATAAGTGCCCCTGGTCCAGGGCAGAGAGGCTCAGAGAATGGCAGTCCTGTAGAAGTTGGTACTTACAGTACCCCAGGAGAGACACGAGCTTCACAGCAGGGACAGGGGCTGTGCAGGGGGCAAAAAATGGTTCCAGCATGTAGCGACCAAATGCCAAAGAAACCACAGCACTGTTGGCAGGCCTGGTGGGGAGAATAAAGCACAAACTATAGTCTGCAGATTCCCAAAAAATGGCACGATGTAAAAACTGCACAAAACTCGGGCGAGGGGGAAGTTTGCTTGTGGATTCCTGTAGAGTCTTTTTCATAGGATTTTCTCAGTAAATGGGTTAAAAATCCCATGCTGCATAAAGATTAATTCCCAACACAAAAGCAAACGTTGAGATTAATCAGACTGAGCAATGTCAGCATGGTTCATATGAACTGATTCATCTTGGTTTAAAGGAAGGACACAGGTTACTGAGAGGTCAAGACTTTCTTTTAAAGTTAAAAAATGAGTAATTTACAATTTTTAAAAAAATATTATTTAACTCAGGGCTAAGCCAGAAAGTTGTCTCCCCAGGAGAATCCAAAAAAGTTTCACAAAGAAAACAGAAGATCTGAAATATATCTGGCATATATTGTCAGTCTCTGAAAAATACCATGGCTTTTGGATGACGCCAGAGAAGAAAGATATTCTTTATTGCATTGAACGTTTGTATCTATTTACTCATTATGCCTTCTTCCTTTTATCACTGCAAAATCTTTAAAAGTTGTTCAGATTGTTTCTACTCTTTCCTTTACAAACTGCTTAGACTGTTACCTGGCGCTGTAAATTTTGGGTTTTTAAATCATCACAGCATCCAGCAAAAGGCAAACAAAACAAAACAAAAAAAATCTCTTACCTGATAGCAAAAAACTCTGCCCACAGGAATAAGAAACTTGGCAGGGGCCCTAGTGTCTCCAAAATGTATATATAATGTCCTCCAGATTTGGTGATTCTTGTTCCAAGCTCTGCATAACACAAGGCACCTGAAAAAGTTCAGGTAGAAATGCACTGAGTAAATCATCACATGGATTTTTCTCTTTTCTCTGTAACTTTCCAGAGATTGAATGAATCTGTTTTTAAAAAGCAGTGAATTAGATGAAGAAAAAGGAGTTCAGCAGAACTGCTTTTCTGTAGTTTATTGTGCTACAGTGTTTTGAAGTTAGTTTTGAAGTAATTGGCTTTTCTGTCAGAAGGAAAGTAATTCTCCATTTTCTGGTTAACTATAAAACTTTTCCACAGAAGTTATGTGGAAGGGTGTGTGATAGGAACCTTGCACTAAGCTGCATTTGACAAATGTCCTGGAGGTTTGAGTTCTCACTTCTCACAGTTAGACTGGTGAAATGGTGCTTGCAAGGCAGTTACACCAGCTCAGCTGACAGGTCATGGCTGAACTGGTCACTCCAGTCATATTTTTGATCACAGGCCATGTTCCTGTCTCCTCTTGCACGTTCACAGAAATCCCCTGCTTCATTCAAAGGCACCAGAGAGAAGACCTGGAAGGGCATCTCCTCAGAGAGGGAAGAACGGCCACCAGAGCGAAACATGGCCCTGGTTGTGCAAAGCAAGGGGAGCATCCACATGAGAGCCTCAGTCGGTCTCTTCTCACACATTCACACGAGTGCTCTGACAGACCTGGGGACTGCCTGCTCCTGCCTTGACCAGTGCCTCTGCACTTCCCTGCCCCTGCACCAGGGCACAAGGAGAAACCCTGGGAGAGGTGTGCTGGAGAGGACAGCTTAAAACTTTCCAGCAAATGGAGAGAAATCATTATGCCTATGCCTATGCCAAAACTAAAATATCCCATCTGTGTTTTCTCTATAAAACCATCCATCATGCCATTGGAACGTGCCTAAGAACGAATCTTAAGCCCTGCTGACACTGGATTCACTTGCTAGATTAAACAACTTTTGTTCACCAAAAGAAATCATAAACCACTTCTTTCCCTTGAGTACAGCTCTCCTTGCCATGGGGCTGAGCACTCTTGGGATGCAACTGTGGAGTAAGACCATCTCTAGCTGTGCTATTTACTTCTTTGCCCAGACCAAGTGGCTGTGGAGGCAGAGCACAGAGGAACCCAGAGGTGATATGGCCATGCCTCCAAGTCCTGTGGCGATCATGCCATATTTGGGTCATGCCAGTGACAAGGACCTCAATTTTTCTCTCTGTTGGCAAATTCATGCAGAATCCCCGTTCAAAGTGCTGAATACAAGCAGGCACCTCATGTCGTTTATTCCAGTGGGTCTCTCTACAGGCTTCAAGCATGTGTTTAAGTGCTGTGCTGAACTCATGCTATGGGACTTGTATAAATGCCATACTTGAAAGAAAACAGCTCAGAAGAAATCATGCCTCTAATGTACTGCAAAAAAAAAAAAAAGTGTCAAAGAAATGATCAGGTGAGGTCGATCAGGTGAGGTCATCAAGCTGATAAAAGAGAACAAACCAACAAATTTGGCTACAAAACACAGTAACTTGATAAAGAGACTCCTGAGGCTCTTCCAGCAGAGTCTACCAAAGGATGCAACAGAAAGAGAAACCTTTCCAAGCCTAGAGCTTGGGCTGTGTCATCAGCACACACGTTCCCATTTATCGCTCTCCTCAGCCAAAACAAACGCCATGCTTACCTTATATTTTAATATTTTCATTAAGCAAAAGTATATCATTTGTCAAACAACCACACATCGGCTGCAGTGTGAAATAGTGGTGGAAATACGCTAAGAGCAAGAACCACACTTGTTTCCATATTAACACTGAATGTCTCAATTTCTAAACTTGTCACAGTGCCAAAATATGGGAGTTTTTTCCAGATGGAGTTTTTCTCCTTTCTTTTGGTTATTTGGGATATTTTTCCCTAAGTTATGACAGAAGACTTTAAAGTCAGCCAATTAAAAAAATATCAGATTTCTCCCCAGAGCCAAGAGATCTTGCAGTTCTCCTAACAGCACCTTTTCAGCATTTCCAAGATAGTGATCTTATACAGTTAATGAAGCAAACTAAAAGCTATATATTTTTATCCATCATAACTTTAAGAGCTACATTACTTCAGACGAACTAGAATGAAACTCATCAAAGAGTCAACCCTTTGCCAAAACCAAGCCAAGTGTAAAACACAGAAAGCAGGACCGATCTGCTCCATCTCCTGCTCCAAGGCAGCATCAGACATACCCCAAACCATTTCTGACAGACACTCAGGCACCCACTCCTGGCTGGTGGATACTCTGCAGCTCCCCAGGCAAGCTGCTCAAGTGTTTCTCCATCCTCACCAACAGAAAGGGGATCTCTTACGGCATATTAAGACTGTCACTTCTTGCCCTTTCCACAGCATCTATGAGAAGTTCTGTACAGCCCTTGGACACACAAGTGCCATTCAGATACCTACATCTCCCTTCCACCTTATAGAATGAGTCCCCACATTTTCTCCCAGCTTTCCTGGTAGAGACCATGGCATCTCTATCTGCAGTCATTGTCACTTCTCTGCCCTGGCCTTGCACATGATTTCAGATTCACAGACCATATGTGCTGGGTTTTTCTCTGTCACTCCAGAGGAACCATCTGAACTAGAGACCCCTGGTGACCCCTCCAGGCTTGCTAAGCCTTTGTTTCTGTTGCAGCAGGAACTGAGAATTTTTGGTTTATTCTTTTCCTGACTTCTCATACATAAAAATGTTCTTGCTCCCCTTACCTCCCAGGTGCTTAAGCAAAGGCTGACAAAACTCACCACTCACCAAACATTGAGAGGAGCCCACAGGCAAACCAAACAACCAGGGAGAAACCCACGCTGCCGGAGTTTTTCAGTACTCCTTTTGGGGAGATAAAGATGCCACTGCCAACCATGCTGCCGATGAGGAGTGAGAAAGCCCTCAGCAAAGTTATCTTTTTCCTCAGAAAGACAGCC
This sequence comes from Merops nubicus, assembly GCF_000691845.1. Taxonomy (NCBI): domain Eukaryota; kingdom Metazoa; phylum Chordata; class Aves; order Coraciiformes; family Meropidae; genus Merops; species Merops nubicus. The sequence continues at coordinate 38,475 of NW_008606435.1, forward strand.
CCCTCATCTTTCTTGTCTTTCCCCATGGCTTTCTTCTAATCTCAGGGGGAAGTCATGCGTTCAGGAGCTACGATCTCTCAAGTGTCCTTGAACCTCAAGGTTCACCTGTAAGAAAAGGGAAGAGTTAGGGATTCAGGGGTCTTCTTTTCTGGACAAGACTTTTTTTTTTTTTGCAGAAACCTGTCAAGACCTGTTGAATCTTTTCCCCTCAGCTGCTGGATGCACCAACAAAACCATTGGTGCATGTAACACACGCAGTGTCATCTCTCACATCAGTACACCTCCTGAGGGGGACTGTTTTCTGTTTCGTCTGCCAAGGAGCACAAAGCATTATAAGTTGCATGCCACACTTCAGGATATGATTTCCAGATTCAACTTTGATGCCCAGAGTGGAACTGGCCAGGATATGATTAATTTAATGGAATGTAATTTGGGGGAACGTTGATATCATTGATAACTTTGGCAGAAAGCAGATTTCAAGCTGCAAACCTAATAGAATTGGGTTTTGGATTTGATTTTTGGTTTGGTGGTTTGCTTGTTTGTTTGTTTGTTTTTTGGTGTTTTTTGTTGTTGTTGTTTGGTTGGGTTTTTTTGAAGAGCAAAGAGCTCTGTTAGTTATGGTATACTGATGAGTCCAGCTTTCTTAACTTCCTATCCATTCTTCCTGAATGAACGAACTCTGATTTTGTCACTTCATTTTATCAGTGTCAAGCCTTTTTGCTATCAGACTATTGAAAAGTCAGGAATAAGTACTGTTTACAATCACAAAGAGCATAGTCATTATCAGACAATGTTTCTTCTATTAATATCAAAACTTTTCTTGGTAATAACATCAG
>NW_008606435.1:39341-40118 GCF_000691845.1 Merops nubicus
TAAAGTTTTTCCTAGAAAAGAGGGAACTTCAGACACTCCTGGGATCACACAAGTTGACCTGGATCCAGTTTTCTTCTGCCTCCTACCTCACTGTCTTGTCTCTTCAGCCTCTCTCTCAGTCCTATGCTGGCACCTTCACCAAGAAACTCACCTTCTCCTCAGGTACATAAGACAAATTCACATCTATACTACAGCCTAATTTGCTGTAACAAACATGTTTGTAGTTTTCCTAACAACAAGGCAGACATTTTACACTGTTAACTAATCCTGGTAGAGCAGACAAGACAACTCTGGAGTAGAAAACTTGTCTCCGATCCCCTGTCCTGCCACACATCCCCTCCAATGCTCACACACTCGCCTTTAGTGTGTTTTTCATTATTCTAAAAAAGTCAATTGCAGGCATAGTGAATATTTGCCCCAGCAAATAGGCTGTATATTATCACAGAGTTACATTGTACATGAGATCATATTTTGGTTTATTCCTTAAAATATCTAATGATTGCAATGGTGTGTCTAAGGGCAGGGAGTGGTCATCCATAAAAGAAGATCTAAGCAGCCAGAAACTATGGAGCAGGCAGTGGTCATCTACAGAAGCAGATCTAAGCAGCCAGAAACTATTTTCTTGATAGCTTGTATTTTCCATACAGAGATATAAATGTTCCCATAACTTTGAGGTGACAATTCTTGTTACCACTCACCAACAATACCTCTTTGTATGCCCAGTCAGTATAACTAAGGGCTTCTCTCCCCCACCCCCAGCTTTTTTCCCACCTGGAA
>NW_008606435.1:40144-43353 GCF_000691845.1 Merops nubicus
CCTTTCCCTGCACGCATCTGAGCAGCACATGCAAAAGCTCTCTCTCTCGTGCCAGCCGCGTTAGCTCCTTCTCCGAGATCGTGCCAAGCCTGCACAAGCATCTTCTCAATCAAACCAGCCCAGTTTAGTTATTGAACCTCTAATGAGTCCCGGAGGACTCCTTAAGGCTCAGAGGGGTCACATCAGCCTCATCTGGTCCTACAGAGCTTCTCTTCAGAGTCCCAAAACCTCACAGGGCTGCTGGAGACAGCAGCTCCAGAGGAGTAGGGAACGACCCCCAGGAGCTTCCCGAGCCATCAGCTGCAGTTCCCTCAGACACTAATTAATTAGCTCACGTGAAACACTGAGATTGTCTGGTATTTTACCGAGATCATCTGGTATTTCTCAGCCGAAAGGAGAACCACAGAGCATTCATTTGCAACAGTGAAACAGAGGGCTCACCAAATGGAAACCAAACCGAAGAGAGATGTTGTGCTCAGCTATGTTTCAAATGCTGCTGTAAGATAATTAAACGGGCACTTATCTGTTTGGCTGGGTTTTAAACACAGCAGGTGCGTTTACGATCCATCAGACTCCCATTTCTTGCTGTGATCCTGAAGCAGCAAAAGGCAGCGACTCTTTGCAGGCTCTGAAATGACACAGAGAAGGGGGGAGGAACAAAAAAAAAAAAAAAAGATCAAATAAAATTTACAGACCAGGTTAATGATCCAAAGTAAATACCAAACTCCATACTTCTGTCCACATAGGGTTTTTTAATACTACTGCCATACAAAAGTATTTGGAGATAAAACAGTCCAGTCCAGTAAATTTCAAAAAAGTGAAATCTATCAGGATTTGTTCCAGAAGCTGTTGAGGCAGGGGCGAGGGTCAGAGGGGAGAAAGAAAGAGTAACAGAAAGCTATTGAATAGCACTTCAAAGAGACACCTAGCAGAGCCCACTGCCTGGAGAGACCATTCCTGCCTGCTCTGCTTTCCAGCTACATTCCAGCACCAGGCACATTAAAATGCAGAGATGTTAATCCTTGTGGCAATACTTAAGAATATTCACAATGTGCTTAGCACAAAGGAAACACACAAAGCTCCTTTTTGTTCACCCTTTTGACTTAAAGGACAGACCCAAATCCTTCTAAGTCCAAAATGCAGTACCTTTGCACGAGATCATCAGGCAGCAGCACTGGAGGAAATCATACTCATTCCACACCACCTCACTCCTGCTGGATCTTTACTCTCTTGTTCTTCTTCCTTACTGGTTTTTACTATTATTATTATTTAGCTGTTATTCTTACCTCACAGGCACTGCAGCATGGATGGAGATGAAGGAGGCAGGCGAAAAGGGAAAAACATTTGTTATTCCTGACCGTGTCTAGAGGCCCCAGCTGAGAGCAAGACCCCTCGTGATCAGCACACAGGCAGAGTCGAGGTTACTCTGCTGAAAAGCTAGGGATACAAACAAGCAAGCTGGAGAAAGTAGAGGAAGGAGAAAGCATCATTCTCAGCTGGGGAGCTGAGACCTAGAGCAACTAGTGACCTTCCTCCTATCATGCACAAAGCGGGTGGCATCCCTGGGAAACAGATCACACCTCCAGAGCCCCAGTTCAATGACTTACCCAAAAAAAAAAAAACCAACCCAGCTACTAGGGAATACTCCTAACTATTTACAGCTGTATTTTCTTTGAGTGGGACCCAATCAATACCATACAGCCAAGAACAGGTTAACCCCTTCCTTTTCACACTGAAAAAAAAAAAAAAAATGCAGGCATCAAACTGTTCTCTGCAGTCCCGCTATTATTAAATTTTTTTGTTGCCAAAAATGTCACTCCAATGTCCACCAGAAGGCACAGGATCTAACTAAATAAAATCAGCAGTGAATGGGAGCTTTCCTATTCATGCATGAAAGTAGCATAAATAAGTTTTAATGAGACTTGTGGTGGCCTCTTCTGGGAACTTAATCAGGAGAATCTATTTAGAAGACCTGCGAGGTGTTTGTTTACAGTCCGAAATGAACACATGAAACAGGCTGAAAAGACAAGACACGCAGCTCAACTTCTCTTCAGCTTTCCACAGCTGTTTTTACAGCCCTGGATAAGAAACTGAAAGGGACAGTAGTTAATAAATCAGACACAGGCTTGCAGCCTGAGATGTAGTAATAAATCCAGTGACTGCCTCAGGTGTAAATATAAGAATAATTCCCATTGGCTCCTCTTTCTACAAGGTTTCACAAATTCAGTCTTGCAAGTTCTCTATCAAAAGACTGACATTTCCTAACATTTCTTTCTTAATGAAAATATATTTCTTTAAGCTATGACAGACAAATGGTTCTTGGCTCAGGTCACATCACCTTTATCATCTCATTTAGGCATTTCCACTTGTCCTTTGGACAAGAGTGACTGTTTTTGGAAAACAAGATTGATGATGTGGTGAGCCTGGACCTCTTGATGATGTGATGAACTTTTAATTGAGAACCTAAAAGTGTTGAATCCACAGACTTTGGCTCTTTGGCTTGAAATTGGACTACAATGAGTCTGGTTTTCAAGCAGCAAAATTCCTGTTGCTTTTAGAGTTCTTTCCTGCCTGGATTTATATCCTAAACCAAGTTTAAAATTCTTTGCTACAGCCAGTCTGCCAAAGCAGCCATTACAAGCAGAGATGTGTTAATAATAGTAGCACTGATTGATTTTCACAAGATGTACAGATCAGATGATGTCATCTCACTTTTCTAAGCATCTGAGTGTAACTCCCCATCCAACTGCCCCAAGAAACGCATACTCCTCTGCATCCAGAACTGATTTTCCATGGATGTCGTGCAGGAGCATTGTCTCTTTCACGAATATTTCTTCTTTCCATGTTGCCAGTGACATGCAAAACACAAATATGGGAGACACACACCGCTGACCAAAATAGACTCAACTATTCTTCTACAACACCAGCTAGTAAAGACGATCAGAAAGATGCACCAGCATCCCTGTGAAATGAACACAATCCCCCTTCCTTACAGGCAGGGGAAGGGAATATGCCAGGCACTTGCCTCCCTGCCCATTGGACCCAAAGGATCAGAATCCACAGGACCAAGCATTGGGCCACATAAAATCCTAAGACAAAAAGCCACTTAACTAGGGGACTGTCTCACATAGTAGTGCTTCCTGAGGCCAGCGTCTTGGCTGTATAATATGTCTTGCGGGGGACAGTGTAGGGGACTGTCTCTAGAAGTT
>NW_008606435.1:43384-48919 GCF_000691845.1 Merops nubicus
CTAGAGCTTTGTTCTTCGGTGGCCAGCTCTCCAAGTAGCAAGCTGGTTTCACTCTCCAGATCAGACCTCCTCCCTGGAACAAGACAGTTTGTCCTATTTGAAAATGTTTTCTTAGCTGCGTAAGTCAGAACACAAACAAAAATAAATCCAAACATTTCTAGTAGAAGAGACAACAGAAAAGCCTAATATTGTAGCAATGTACGGCCAAAACTTTCCCAAATGAGAATTCCTCTTAACCATTTCTAATTAAAATAAAATAATCCCATAATAGAGCAATATCCCCCCTTCTCCCAGTGATTTGTCATGCTGCATCAAGTGCTGTGGTCTGGGGGTTGGTCTGCCTTTGACATGGAGCTGGGCAGTGCCAACACTCTTGCAGAAGAAACTCCGCCATGAACCAGGTCTCTGTTTTACCTCTTGCCCTTGCTGAGCGTTATAAAAGATACTGCTTCCCAGCCACTGCTTGGTGATTTGTCAAAACCAAGTTTAACAGCTTCAGGCTGCTCCCTAGGGAACACAGTCCCCATCACGGAGTAGAAAGTACTAAACTGCCACCTGTTGCTGGGGCTGTCTGCACAGATGTCTTGGTTGGGGGGCTTCATCAAGGCAAAAATTCCCACCAGTGTTAGGCCAATTGCACCATTATCCAGAACCACGTGGTGCTTTTGAGTGTCAGACTAATGCCAAAACCTTCCCAGAAATGTTCTGCATGAACAAGACATGCTCCCTGAATGGGGAAATGCCAAAATGGCCTTGCTCATCACCAGCTTCCCTCACAAAGAGGAGTATTCCTTACTAATACAAGCTGCTTTACCCTGCTACACAGACAGCTCTCTCCAGGTGAAATTCTTCCTCTGCCCAGAGGAAACCCTCCTCTGCTTCTTCTATTATCAGATGCTGTCAGATGGTGGCCCCCATCTGGTGGGAGTTCCTGATCTTCTGCTGCTTTAACCATCTGGAACTGAATCTTTTCAGAGCTGACTGTAGTAACAAAACTCCTCTTTCCATATTGCCTCATATATTACATTAGTCTCCCCCCTTAATCTCACTGCAGTGATGCTGATTTATCACCCCAGGCTTCCAGCTCCCCTCAGTCTCGACTACAGTGCCTGGCTTTGCTCCTTCTTTTCCCTGCTCTTCTTTGGGGAATTCAAAAGAAAATTTAAACATTAAAAACCCCACAACTCTTCACACTCGTATTATCCACTCGCTCCGATTGCTGCTCACTGGCTACACAGCTGTCTAATTTACAGTTAATCCTCAGTGTTTTGTGCTAAATCACCCACTCCTGTACCTGACTCTCCTGCAGCCCAAACTCTGCCTTGAACATACCTCAGGGCAGGGGGAACTTGCTCCTTTTGTTTTCTCTGCTCAGCTGTAACTCATTTGCTAAAATATAAGCCAAATATATAATTACACTGGAGGGAATTTATTTCCTTGTTAACCCTTTCTGGCTCTTATCCAGAACTTCTCAGGCTATGGGGATTTATCTTTTACTACGCAGAGTTTCAGATTAGTTGTTCACCATTCCCCACACCTCTGATGGAAGGAAGGGGGACAAGGAGGGTTTTCTGTTACCAGAACCACTACCTCATCCCCAGGAGACAACACAGGAATGCATGTCCAGCATTTCTGCTGGCCTGCCTTAGGTAACAGGAAGCACTGTCTCGTAAAAAGACAGCAAACCCTCCAGCCAGCAGGAAAATGGGACTTATGCTCAGCCCTGCCAGGACAGGGCCTATCTAGCCCAGCTGTGGGCATGGGCTGTGCTGGCAGATGCCAGACAAGGGTTTTGGTGGGGCACAGGAGCATAAGAAGTTTTGGTTAAGGGTGGCAGTTAACAGAAGGGAGGGGAGTATGTTCCATGTTGGGAACAGCTTGGACAGAGCTTTGAGCCCTGGACTGAAAGGACTATCTTCAGCTGTGCAGACAAATTCCTCGAAGGTTCTGTTTTGTGCCTGCAGTGAAGCAAAAACACATTATTATAGCTCATGGTTTAGAAGAGGGGAGGGAATGAACATCTGGTACTAGACTCCCCAAGCCCTTGCTAGCTGCAAGCCCTTTGTACCTGCAGCAGAAGCTGAAGTGTAAAGACACAGCCGAAATATGTGCTGAAGGGCCACTGAGCTCCTGATCACAACAAAGAGTCTTATTCCAATAACTGCATCTTGTAAGAGCTTGTTACAGGGTGGCATTTGGCACCACACCATCACAGGGATGAGTGTGCAGCCAGCTTTCCCAGAGCCTGAAGGACAACACCAGAAACTAACCAAAAACCCAGCTCACATGGTTTTTCAGGTAACATACAGGCCACCTCCCATTTTCATTCATATTTAGTGAGAATCAGATTCTAGGAACAAGCTTGTCAACAAAACCAGATCAATGTGCACACTGGGAAGGTTAAGTCAATACAAGGGCATGTTTATTCAATTTTAATGTAAGTACAGTCCTAGATGTATCTTCTGGGAAGGACTTCAGGGTCTCTCTGATCCTGCCTCCCATCAGCAGTAGAACTGTTACCAACACTAGCTTAGATCATCCATGGCTTGGTCTAGCTGAGTCTTAAAACTTCTCAACATCAGAAAGTCCCTGACCTGTCTGGGTAACCTGTTCCAGTGCAGCACCACCCTCCTGGGGAGAAACTTCTCCTAACGGCCACCCTGAATGTCCCAAGCCACCCCTCATGGCTATCATCTACCACTCCTGAGACCTCCAGGAGCTCAACTTTACATCTCCCTGCACAGATCAGCCTGTACTTGCCTTTGGTGATGGCCTTTGCCACCTCCTCCTCTCCAGCAACCTGGGCTCCACCAGCCCCCAGGGACTCACTTCATTTCAAGTTTCCCTGAGGTCAGTGGAGTCACAGCTGTGGGCTGTGACAGCTTCAGCACAGATAGCTATAGGCAAGTGAAAGGCACAAGTGGGTAATCCCCTCCAGCCTGCAAGCTCCAGCATGGGCTCCAGCATGTCTCTCATGTCCCCTGCGTCCCACCGTCCCACACCCAAATGACCTTCAGGCTTGGAAACTTGATTTTTGACTCTTCCCCGCTCCCCCCCCCCCCCACCTTTCTCTCTCTTGTTTTTCCATCCTGGATTTTGAACCTCCCTGTGATCTCTTCTTGTCCACATGATTGCATCATTCGTGGCAGGTAAGGTTAGCACAAATAGAAGGAAATACAAACAGCACTTCACACAGCACGCCCGCAGCTGGGAGAACCTGCAGCCAGCAGAGGTTACAGACCCCAGTCAGGTCTAATAAAGACCTGCTTCACTGGAGTGGCAGGAACTACAATTGTGGTTATTCATGTTGAAATAGAGGTCACTGCATCTCCTGCTTCAGAGGCAAATCTGAGCACTGTGGGGCATCTCAGAAGGAGGTATCCTTTGTGCACAGCACTGAGCACCAGGCCGGGGCAGCCTAGCAACGTTCTACTGCCAGCTGCTCAAAGGAAGAAACACCATTTGGGTTTTCTCCTTCTTGTTGTGGCTCAGCACAGAGACAGTATAGGTGCGGAGAGAGGAAAGGAGGGCCCTCTGTTGCCAGATGGGGCAGTAGCCATGTAAGGCACTGGGATTTGGGGTCACTGCACCTAGGAGCTGCCATCCTGAACACAGGAGACCTCTCCTGGGTGCCATAAAACAATACCAGTCAGAATATCCCTAGCCCACCCACATCCTCTCCACAGCTCTGTCTTGGGGGTATTTGCTGTGCAGGCCACAGCAATTCAAACCTCTGCTTGGTTATGTCCCCAGCAGACTTGCTGTGTAAGGCAAGGAGAACAGGGGGATTATGCAGGGCAACCACCACTCACCTGGCAGAGATGAGACAAGGAGAGTGTTTACGTGAGGAGGATGACTGCTCTGGTAGGGGCTGGCTTGCAGGATCCCCTCTGTGGAGTGAGTGGTTTGTGCAAGCAAAGCCACTGCAAAATTCAGGATGTCTGTACGAATCCAGACTGAGGCAGCTGCTCAGATACAATTATGAAAAATATTAGCAATTGAATTGGAAAGTCATTGCAAAAGAGCTAAGGAGAAAGAAAATTGGCATGCTGTGATTGATGTAAGCATGTAACAGGCTTCATACGTCACTGGGACCAGCATGATCTGCACCAGCTGAGGTACTGCTTCCAGAGACTGAAAAACACTTTCAGGAGGAGCAGCCACAGCCAAGGCCAAGCCCTTGTTCCCTGTCACAGAGCTGGTGAACCCCATGGGCCTCCCCTGCCACGAAAGATGGATTTTCAGGGACACAAGGCTCTTGGCCAGTTTGGGCTTCTGTGCTTGTCAAAGCTTGGGACTGAAGCATGATCAGCCCAGATGAGTTAACTAGATGTCAGGAATACCCCTCAGCCCTGTTCTGAATCAGGCCCCATGGCCACCCCATGTGCTTGTTTTTAACTAGCAGCAATGCTGAGCATCCCTAGACTTCACCATAACCAGCATGAGATGACAGGTCCCTGACAGCTGCTTTCCACCCAGGCATGGCCCCTGCTTACAGCTGACCTGGCCCATTGGTGCTGAGCCCTAGAGAGGCACAGAGACAAACAAAGAGGGAGCTGATGGTCAGTGTTGCTCGCTGGACTCACCAGTCATGGCCAAGACTGTCAAACAGCCACCTTCTCCTTCCCTGGTGTCTCTTTGGCTGTCACGTGCCAGGCACCCTACCACAACTTTGATACAAAAAGCTGGGGAAAAGTTTTAATTCCAAATCAAGCAACATTTGTGATTCATCCCCAGACCAATGGGCCACACATTGTGCAACCATGTGTAAGTTATGTCTAGCCTCTTGCTGGACTTCCATAAAGCACATCCAGATAGAAGATGCAACATATGATGTATATCAACAGAGAGAAGACAGAAGGAGCAGTATTAAGACATTATCCTAGATGCATTTACCTGGTTCTACTTAACATGTGACTACTCAGCAGGAGGTACAGAAGATACCAGACAACTACGTACAGGCAATTCTCTTAATGATCCCATCCTTCCCTAGCCAACTACTGCTCTTTTAGATGAAGGGAAAGGTTTATTGTGTTCTTTTTCCTCCTCCTCCTTCACTATATTCTTTTTTGTTTGATCCTAGGAAATCTAATTTTAAAAGGTACTAGAGCAGAACTCTACAGATATGCGGCCAATGGAGAAGCAAGCAACAATTTCAGTCCTAAGACAGAGGAAAGCCAACACAAGCCCTGCCGCAGGGTTCAGTGGGTTTCAGGTTAGACCTTCAGAGCAACAAAGGAAAGAACACCACAAACCTTTGTGCTTTGTTCACGCCTTCAGGCAGCAAGGAGCCCAGGATGCTCCAGGTGACGGCGTTTGGGGCTGCCCCGTCCAGATGGGGCGAGCTGGCAGGCACACCCAGCACTGGATGTTCCCGCTCAAGCGGGATGCCTGCAGACGGTTTTTCCAGGAGGACTTGGAGGCAGCTTGGGGGTTTGCTGCTGAATCAGGCATTCTGCGGCACAGGGAGGGAGCTCGGGGCTGGCGCCAAGCCCTGCAGCTGCACAGCGCCTGGCACGTGCCGCCGCGGCCCTG
>NW_008606436.1:0-6114 GCF_000691845.1 Merops nubicus
TGGGAACAAGGTACAAAGCATTGGAAAAATCAGGAAATCACCCAAGGTGAAATACCTGAAGAGAAGATATGTCTTCAGAGCCTGTATGATTACTACCCATGCAGCCAAACTCTTCTGCTGTCCTAAGAGATTCAGCTTATTGATTGATCAGTGAGTTGTTCAGCTCCTAAAATATTGGAGGAAGATATGGAACAGCACCATTAGTAAATGAAACTAAAGTGCAGGGCTGGCAAAATTCAGCAAAGAAAAGTTAAAATATGGCAAAGACATCAGAGTGAGGAGATGTTAGTTTAAAATGTGGTCGTAGAGATATAAAATGCAGGCAAATTATAATCCTCTAGTGAATAATGCCAATTGCTTTTTCTGAGGTGACAAAATGCTGGCATCTTCAGGCTAGCCTAGGTTAGTATCTGGTGTTCATAATCACAGAAGTAAGTAGGTAGATATGATCAAGGGTTGTAGCTACTGTAATTATTTTAGATACTCTTTTACAGAAAATTTGTATTTATACTTAAGAGTTGTTAGCATAATCAGGCTATGAAAGATTGCTGCGTGATTTTCACAATCTTTTGAAAACCTGAGGGTCGAAAATCCTCTAAGTGTGCCTTTATATGTTGAGGGTCTAGTCTGATTATTTTTGCCTGAAATATTTTGTCACAGTAGAACAGCACAGGGCTTATTCATTTAGTAAGTATCTAATAAAAAAAAAAGACAAAAAGATCCCCTTGCCTTCTGTAGGAAATGTTTTTAATAAACAGGAAATATTCTCCCATAAGCAACACCAATGTTAAAATGTTTCATTACCTAGATGCTACACTCTATCTACAGGTTTTCATTTGGAGGTTTTAACCTTGCAACAGGCTATAAATCTATTCCCTGGTGCACTAGTAAGCAAGAATCTCATAGTGTCTGAACAAATTACTAGTGTACACACTACTTTATTCCCTCTATAGACTGTAGATTGTTGGGCTGATATAACTGTTTCATTTTGGGTTTTCCTTTTTTGTTTGTGAATCCAAAGAATTCAAAGAAACATTTCAGTCAAAGAAATAGTTTAGCATTAGAACATACCAATTCCATGTAGTAGGCAATAGAACAAAGTCTTTTATAATTCAGTTTACAATGATTCTATGTTACATTATTCAACATGGGACAGTGTCAGCTGTCTTTTAAAAACAGGTTAATCATTTTAAACTGTAAACTTTAAAAAGCTGAAATTATCTGAGGAGAAGAAAAGATAAAGTGGGTTTTAATTGCCAATTTTTCCTTCTTATGTTAAGATACTTTCTGGAAAACGTGTAGTAGTTTTAAATACATTTCCATTAAGCAGAAAAGAAAACAGGGTGTACTCTGAGTGAAGTCAAAGAGAGCAGTGACATTTAATGATGGGTTTTAAAGGAAAGTAGACAAGTTTTTCAGCCACGGTTTCCAAACACATAAGTAGTTCTAGCAGTTGAGAGCAGAGCATTTAAATCCTTTTGACATTCTTAATTGGATGTTCCCTCTCTCGCTTGCTTGTCTTGCCATTTGCCTTTATTTCTCTGTGAATTTTTGCAGAATATTCAAAATGTTCACAGCCTTGCAAAAATAACACACTTAAATATTGGTAATGTACATGAAGTCAACTTGTGTGCAGAGCACAGACCATTAGAGTCAGTGTAATTACACCTGGTTGTATTTTACACCCCACCTTTATCAGTCAAGGCAGATAAACAGATGTGTACACTTCTTATTTTGGCCAGAGGTTAGATATGTGACTAATCAAGCTGACAGTAATGGAGTTTTTGGTACAGCATGGGAGTAGCATGAGCCCTGCAACTATGTCTGTGTGTGTTTATATGCGTATGCACGTGAGAGTGCCAGTATATATAAAAAATATTTTTAGCCATTTTTTTTTACCCTAGAGTCTAGAGCAGCTATTTCAGATTATATGAATCTTCAGTATTTTGTGACTGTCATTTTTAGAGTGCATTTGTTGGTATGTCATGTGGGACATGTTCATGGTACAGCAATATAACACCACAAAGCAGCTATCGCAGAGCTTTCAATCACAAAAAAAAACCCAAAACAACCCAGCCCTGTGTGCAAGGGATGAAGAACCTTACTTGTGTTGTTTTTGTAGTTGTTGGTTTGGTTTGGTTTGGTTTTTTAAGTGTTTTAAAAAAGGAATAGTTATGAAAAGGAAAAAAAAAGCCATAAACCCTCACATGATTATTCTAATGTGTATGTCCATGATTCCTGGTTTTAAAACACTAAATACTGTGTGTAGACATCCTCTTAACAACAACAACAACAAAAATATATATATGGCAGAATAGTAAACAGCCTAAAGAACAAAAAGGATGTTCAAAGCTATAGAATAGCTTCCATGCAAAGAATGACAAGAAAGCTGGGAGTTTTTCTGAAGAACTAGCAGAAGATATAAATGTGGTCTATGAAATCATGGCTTGAATTGAGAGAAAGGGTAGGTATTGACAATCATTGCCTCTTTCAACACAAAAACTAATGAGTAGCAAGTCAATGTAAAAGGTGGATCTATACCAGGACAAGCACTGTTTATGTAAGTGTTTACATGAGTTTAGGTTGGTATTGGACAAAAAAATATATTAAGGAAAGCAGCCCATGGTGTGTTCAGCTTTGCTGAAGGACTCAGTGTCAGGTCCTCGACAAACTTCTAATCTATGGTTTTGGAGTGGTTAAACCCCAGCCAGCACCCGAGCCCCACCCAGCCACTTGCTCACTCCCCACTCTGGTGGGGTGGGGGAGTGAATCACAAGGGTAACAGTGAGAAAACCTGCGTGTTGAGATAAAGACAGTTTAATAGATAAAGCAAAAGCCGCGCACCAAAACAAAGCATGGAATTAATTCACTGCTTCCCATCAGCAAGCAGATGTTCAGCCACCTCCAGGAAAACCAGGCTCCGTCATGCATAACAGTTACTTGGGAACACAAAGACCACCACTCCAAACATCTCGCCCACCCCTGGCCTCCTTCTCTCTCCAGCTTCATGTGCATGATGCCATATGGTATGGAATATCCCTTTGGTCAGTTGGGTTCAGCTGTCCCAGCTGTGTCCTCCTTAATTTTTGTGCACCTTCTGCCTACTCACTGGTAGGGTGTGGTGAGAAGCAGAAAAGGCCTTGACTCAGCCAAAAAAAGCACAGGCATTTCTAAATTTTCACTGTGTATCCTGCAGTTCTATGCTTTGTTTTCCAGAGAAGTAAACCATTAAGTTAAGCAGAGAAAAAATGAACACGGTGGGAGTATTCTTAAGCCCTGAAGCTGAGAGGTAGGCAATGCAATGTGACTAGTTTAGTACAAAGTTTAATCTACCACAATGTAGGTCTTGCAGGCATAAAGAAAAGCCAGCCAGGTGGGATTTCTGAAATCTGGATCTTTCCCCAAACATGTCTACTTTTGATTTTCTTCTCAAAAAATTAAGTGGATCTTTTCGCAGCTTGTCTTGGGCTTACTTTTTAAGCTTCTGAATCCAGTATCACTGACCTTTTAATTAACATATGTACATCTTTAGCCTTATTTCTTTATTATTTCATATTTAAAACATTTTTTATTGTGTTGGTAGTTTAGCATGGAAGTGAACAATCTAAGTGAACTCTACATTTTCTGGATTATTTTATTTTATTTATTTTATTTCCCCACCACCTCAGTTATATAACTGTGTTGGGGGGTTGTGTTTTTCCAAACCACTTGATTAAAAACATTTTATCTGTTTAGCACAGTACATCCCAAGCTATTGAACATATCAGCAAAGACAAAATGTGGCAGCTGTAGCCTCAAGTAACTTACAAATGGGTTGTCTTCAGAACTGTGAGATTGGAGGAAAAAGCACGACTTACCGTCCTTAGTAGTAATTGAGTTAATTACTTGCTGACATTGATATTCCAGGATAATTGCCACGTTTCACAGGATTTCACAGAGATTCACAGGTTACCAGGTTTCAAATGAGATGAACCAAACTAAAAGAAATTAAATTAGGAAGTTCATAAAGTGCAGACTTCTGGAAACAGTATGGCAGGAACCATATTGCTACAGGCTTGTCCTCTTCATATACCTCCTTCAGGTACCTGATGCTGACCTCAGACAGAGCTGAGCATTGGGTTCACCAGGACTTTGTGGCCGTCCATGGAGAATCCCAGATGCAACTGTGGAACTTTTTTAACTTTCAGTGGCCTTGCTGTGAAAGCAATGCATAGCTGACAGTTGTAAGCACTGAAACCCCACGGACTCACAACAGAGTTGATTCACAGCGTGGGACTTTTTGGTGGGTTTTAGTCTGGCTGAGGTGCTGACTTCCTACATTTCCTGGGCCAATAAATGTTAAATGTCCCTTTTTATTCTGTGGGAAGAAGAGAAGTCAAGAGGAAGAGGAAAAATCAGGCACCAAAGACAACACGTGTTAGGAACCAAGCATCTGAGGTCAGAGACAAGCAGACACAAGCAGAGGACAACAGCTACCAAGACTTGTGAGAAGCAAGGTTTTCAGAGTAAAATGAGCAGGTAGTTTGTCTAGGTGGGGTACCTGCTGGAAAACAGGTTAAAAACTAGCAAGCTGTTCTAGTTAAAGATATCCCTTCTCACTGCAGGGGGGTCAGACTCAATGACCTGATCCTGATCTAGTGGGAGGTGTCCCTGCTCATGGCAGAGGGGTTGGAACTGGGGGATCCTTGTGGTCCCTTCCAGCCCTGACAGATTCTGATCTGTTTTGGCAGAGGACTTTAGAGCCCTAATGGCTCAATGGTTGGACTTGATGATCTTAAAGGTCTCTTCCAACCTAAAGGATTCTATGATTCTATGACCTTTAAAGGTACCTTCCAACCCAAACTGTTCTATAATTCCACGATGCCATGCAGTAAGTTATTGATCCTATGCTGGGTAAGATGGCTACAGTAGTAATACATGAAGCTGAGATGACTTTGATGGGCACAAAATAGAAACTAAATTATCTAGGGGAGCACTGGAATAGGTCTGAGGGGCAAGGAGGTACAGTACTAGTGAAAGGGGAAGGAAAGATGGTGAACTTCTGACCAGAACAGTGCACAGTCGTATCCAAAATCCTTATTTAGAAAAAGGTGAGGATGTTACTGCAGAGACAGAAGCAAAAACCAGGTGAAAGGACAGGTCACTGTTGGATTAAAAAAAACCAACTTTACAATTCTATTAGCACACATTTCTAATGAGTGTTGGGGTATCAGGTGCAGAGTTCTTATTTAGAAATACAGATTTTTTTCATGTTTATTATGGACAGTTAACTATTTCAAAGCTTCCATAAGCAGATTATTACACACAGCACTTCAGGCCATTACCCCATTGACTATTTTGTCTCACTTTCTCTTTGGTAGCAGATCAGGCAGGCAATAGACATCCCCTGCCTTGCCACTTAATGGGATATTACAGCAGGATCTTGGAGTTGCTTCATTTGATGTAAAAAAAACATACACTTCTGTGTTTCTGTGTCAGAGCCGTGAAACAAAAAGGCGCTGCAATTATGCACATAAATGCTTCTAAGATGGGAAACTTTGTGACAGTGGTTTTAGCCCCAAGAAGGTCAAGGTTATTTTGGGGATTCATGCAATTTCTACAGCAAAGATGCATGAGGAGAAATGGATAGGCTAGTGGCTGTTAAAGACCTTTATCTGTGCAACAGCAGTCTGATGTTCTCAGGCAATTATTGGAAATAAGGAGAAACAGAGTTTTCTGAGGCATAGCTGATTATGAGTGAAGCAGGTTAAAAAACAAGTTATGTGCAAAGTATGTTTTGTGTCTTGTATCTTTTACCTCTGGGAAAAAAATATTTTTTTTAAAAAAAAATATTTTTGTTTAGCTCCTTTTTGAAACATAAGCCAAGGGGTCAAGGTCAGGCTTGGTAGGGTGCTGAGAAACCTGACCTAGTTAAGAGGTGTCCCTGATTATTGTACAGGGGTTGGATGGGATGGCCTTTAGAGGTCCCTCCCAATCCAATACCTTCTATGATTCTAAGTGTGATTTTAGTACCTAACTAAGCTAAAAAAATAAATCAACACAATCCCCCATCCCTCCACAATGATGTAAAAAAAGAGTCAAGTATAATGACCTTCATTTGGATGATGGTAGAGC
>NW_008606437.1:0-348 GCF_000691845.1 Merops nubicus
GCGCAAATATTTTATATTTATAAAAATTATATTTTTATATTTATATATTGCAGGTCACAAGCCTCTACAATTAAGGCCCACGTAGACAGGGAGCTAGAAAGGTACAGAAAGACTGATCAAACACAATCTTTTCTTCAGAACACAATTCTCCTTTACACTCATCACTCATTTTTATATCATTTTTGTCCAAATGTGCTTATTAATGTCACTGTTTCAAACCACACTGTATTAAAATGTCAAAGTCATTAGTAACAGTAGAATTACAGAATCATAGAATTGTTTTGGTTGGAAGAGGCCTTTAAGATCACCAAGTCCAACCATTAACCCAGATGTTCTGTCTCCCCTTTT
>NW_008606437.1:360-18280 GCF_000691845.1 Merops nubicus
AACTTCACCCGACTGTTGTGACTTTTCAAATATGATGGAAAGTGCCTTAGCAACTTAAATCCTCCAGTTAAAGACCATGCTGAGAGCATTGGACAATGGGGGATGGAAGCACTGCTATATAAATTTACCAGAAGCCACGTGGCTTGTTAACGCCAGAGGATCTGTTAACTTTCCGGGTCCTGGCCAGACAAACCCCCTACATACTGCAGGAGGAGACAAGCTCCCTGTAGTGCACCCAGGAAAATGGTTGGGGAAGGCAGTGTGGATTGCTTCTCCCTTGGGAAAAGGCAAACCCATTCGTGGGATTGTTTTCCCTCAAGGACCTGGGTGTACTTGGTGGGTAACATGGGAGGATGGTGTCACGCGGTGTGCAACTCAAGGAAATTTAACCTCGGTGGGAAGGCAAAGGCAGGGACTGGGAAAAGGAAGATCCGCTGAAAATCACGTTCAAGACCATCTAAAGAACCTGAAAGTGTACAAATCGATGGGACCTGATGAAATCCATCCACAGGTTCTGAGGAAACCTCAGTGGGAAAGTAATCTGTGGTGTGAGTTGCATGTTGCAGGAATTCATGCAGCAGGTACAACCTGAAAAGACAAAGAGTGAAATTCGCAAAGAACCAGATGAGTGCAGTGATGACCCAAACCTAGCCAGTGCTGGAGCCCAACGATAAACCTATGGAACAGGGGAAGATGTGTGGCTAAGAAGAAACTTCAGTAACAGGAACTGAATATGAAGAAGGAAAGAAGGATGGTGATAATAAGAATAAGATGATTAAGGACATATTGTTCTGTGGGGCCTGAGCATGACGCAAAAGGTATGGAATAAGGGGTGGAAACTGTATTTGGTCCACTGAGCTGATTTTCCCATTGCAGCCCTCCTGGTGCAGTGCTTTTGCGCTGGGAGTCAGAAGGGTGTTGAAAATACCCATGTTGTGACTACCACTGAGCAGTGCTCACACAGCACCAAGGCTCCTTCTAGCATTCCCCCCACAGTGGGATGGGGAGGCAGAAGCCTCGGGGGAACATTACCAGAACAGCTGACCTGAACTGGTCAAAGGGATATTCCAGACCACATGGCATCAGCACAACTCTAAAGCTGGTACAAAGGAGGAGAAGGTCAGGGGTCCTTCCTGGGTCCTCTGGAGCAACCGTTACACGTTTTGGAGCCCTGCTGCCCAGGATGGGGCCAGACATCACCTGCTGACGGGAAGCAGAGAATAAATCTTTCTTTTCTCCTCGCTTCTGTGTGTGGCATTGCTCGGCTTTGCTTTCTAATTAAGCCTTCTAATTGATTTTTCTAATTAAAAACCCTTGGGTTTATCCACAAGGGTTTTGTCTCCATCTTATTTTCCTTTCCTCTTTTGGTCTGTGGAGGAATGAGAGGAAAGGGGGAAGGTGGTCAAATGGCCTGGTGGGCATCACTTGGTCAGCTAGGGTTAACCCATCACAGTTGCCCAGGGAGTTGTGGATGCTCCATCATGGGACTTGTTCAAGACCAGGTTAGATGGGTCCTCGTGCAGCCTGGTCTAGTGGGATGTATTCCTTCCCATGGCAGGTCACAACTAGATGATCCTTATGGTCACTTCCAACCCAAGCCATTCTATGATTCTATAATTAGTTTTAGACTACTTTTGTCAATGGATTTGCCTTTTTTTCTGATTTATCCCTACCACTGCTAGCAAAAAATGTCTTAGTTCCTTTCCTTTTTTCTTACTATCTATCCTCTCCGTCTCCCTTCTTTCATTTTTAATGATCTTGTAACATTCATACCATCTACTTACGTAATATGTTGTTTATGCCAGCTATAATCTTTACCACCACAGGCTGGAAGAGGTAGGTGGAAGAGAGACTCACAAAACACAAAATACATCTCGGGTCACTCATCTGGCCAACTTTGTGACTAGCAATTCCCAGTGATCAACAATCCAGGCTACTGGAGAAATCAAGCACTAATTGTGTTACTGTTTGGTTTTGCTCCAAGAGGGAGTAACAGACTCAGGGCAGTCTGTAGATGAGTAATCTCCCAGACCCAAAGATTCTGAGGAAAATGTGATTCATGCAAGCCTAACACACCACTATTCCACGTATTTTCATAACATAACAAAACCCGTTCAAACCAGCTCTTGCTAAGTCTCTCTCTCTCCCATGTAAGTGTTTAAATTATACTAACAAATTAAGCTACTACCTCAAAGCTACTAATAACTGTTCAGTTGATACTCTGTTCTCTGAACAGGTATCTGCAGGTCTTCTTTGAGATACCTACCATCAAATACCTGAATAATGTCCTAAGGCTCTACCATGTCAGGCTGCTTTTATTACTGCCTGTTTGAAGCTTTCTCAAGGAAAATGCCCAGCTCAGCAACTCCATCCTTTCCCTGTATTTGAAAAAATACATTCCTTATTTCGTCAAGCGTTATCCCCATGAAAGGTGGCAACCTCCTGCAATCACAAGGCCACTCCCTTTAAACTACTGCATTTTGCAGCTCAAAATTACAGGATTTCTTGGCACCTAAATCACATCAACTTTTTTGTTCTGCCTTATCAATTTACATATCTACAAGGTGCCAGTGACTGCCATCATATTCCAACAGAGCAGGTATTCTTGTTTTTCATTTTTCTGTTGAATAAAACACCAGTTAGTAACTATCCATGCCTTTTTAAAACCATTCTTCAATTTAAAAGTACTAAATAATCACTGTAAGATGAGTAATTCCACCAACTTTTCCAGTAATCTCTGTTACTCTGATGCTGGTTTTCCAACAGCTGGATAGCTACACTTCTAAACTGAAAATTCATTGTAAATTTCTTGGACTTTTGCCCACTGATCTGTGGTCTACACCAGGTATATCAATCCTGTTTCTTCTAGACATAGTATATGCACAACCTCCTGTTCAGAAGTTCTGTCTTTTGGTACAGCCATCATTGGGACGCAAGGATAATAAGGTTAAGACAGGCCATACCTTTTTAATACAAAGCAAATTAATTTAACCTTGCCTCTAACAATAAGGATTTTTCCACTTGCTTTGACCTGTATTTTTGGCAAATGCCATATACAACAGCTTCTTCAGTGTTATATTACGAGTTTCCTAAACTTGAAGTCACACATCTGACCAATCCCTTAGGTATTCCATTCCTTGAACACATACTACTACTGTAACACCTGAGGAAGTACCACTCAACTGCATTTAAACAAAACATAACTTTATAGCCACTGCTCCTGTTTAAATGGTAGCAGAGACTGGAAATAACTGACTGTTGGCAGAGAAAATAGGAGATTTCCTAATTGCTTTGTTCCACAGCAGTGAACAAAAAAAAAAAAAAAAAAAAAAAAAAAAAATCCAACCTCTTGTAAGCCTCTGTCTTTTAAAACAGGAGACAGTTTCCCTATGGATATGAACTATGATACAGCTGGACTTTCTCAGTTTTCTTCTGAAATCAAAGGTCCTTTGGTTTCTTGGCCAGCCAATTCACAAACATGGAAGTGCTGGTTTGATTCTTCATTTGCCATAACATTTCTTTGATCTTTTGTGTTTTCAGCTCCCTTTTAGATTTGAAAATTAAAACACTTAGACTTCTATTGTTTATATAGATCCTGGTGTACTATTGGAATATTTTGGATGTTACTGTGGAATTCTACTTCATTCTCAGCTTCCTCTGATCTAGTACGGTCCTCTCATTGGCAGATTTTAGTCAAGCAACTTGCCTTTTGCATCCTTTTTTCTGAAGGAGTTATCAGCAACTTGTACTCTGGTATGCATGGCCTCTGGGAGTGCCAAGCACTTCCTTCCTCTGTCCTGTGTCATAGGCATCTACTTAAGCCACCTACATCTGAGTATCATTTACCCTGCCAGGCCATGAAATTTGCTGTAACCCTGAAAGCATATTAAGTTCACCAGAAAAGACCTCATTTCTCACAGTCCTCCTTTTCACTTAGGACAACTAATTCAGACAAGATATTTTATATTTTTTAGAAATATTTGTTCACCGCCACCCACATGTTCTAGGTATTGCCTAAAATGCCAAAATAATTAAGTATGATTAGGGAAAGGCTTGTAGCCAATACCCAGACAATATCCATTGCAAATTGCTGGCTCACCGTAGCCCAGTGCAGTTTTTCTTTCTCAGGTACCAATCACTAAGGACTCAAAGGACAATTTTGCATCCTTTAGATGGCCATTTGACCTCTAGGACATAAAAGATGATAGACTTAAATTATTCTAATTCAAAATATTGAAGACTTGTATTTGGAAAGCAATCCTTCCACAAATTAAATGATGACCTTTTGCTTCTCCAGCAGTCTCTAGATAAAACAAAACCACTTCATGATTCTTGCAAATTGTTTTGAAACTTAAGGAAATCACACATAATTAAATGTATTAAACTCCACTTCTTAATTTTTAGTAAAAGTCATTGTTAATGACACTAGACACATAGTGCTTACAACCATGCAAAACATTTTTTCTAGGTTACATTTCCATATATAGAAAGTTCTTAAGCACGGTCTGCTATGGGCAACCTCCTGGAAATTCGAGATCACTGTTCAAGAATTCGTTTCCAACTTCAAGCTTTAGCTAAATATTCGAAAAACATGTTTAGTATATTTCCACTACCCTGAATATTTATAAAAAAAACTCATTTAGAACATTTATGAAAATTTCAATCCTTTACAAAAAGGATAATCAATTGTGAAGAAAATGTTAAAATAGTAAAAAAAAATAGGAAGAATTCAGTGTTGTTATGGGTAGTTTTATACAGTTTTTAGTTAGTCCTTACTGTATGTAACATACTACATAACGCATTCTAACTAGTGTCAGACATTTTAACAGCTTATGCTCAGAAGTACACACATTTATGAACAGCTCTTGTCATCAATACATCTGAACAATTGCAACTACTGTCTTTGAGTAAGTTGTTTCAAAACATATATGTCTTAAGGAGAGGTGAGCTTGAAACAATCAGTTTCAAAAAAAAAAGTATAATCTCTCTTTTTTATCTACAGACAAAAAATAATGAGGAATTGTGCCAGTCTCCATGTCAGTGATAACTAGTCTGACATGAACTCCTGACACAAGTCGACAAAACAAACCACAATAACTGCTCCACTAGCTCTTTCCTGTTTCAGTAGAATCAGTAACATCAAATTGAACAGGAAACCAAGGTGTGTTTTATTGCTACATTAGGTATCACCTCTCTGAATATTCTTCTACTCACTACTCAGGTGCTTCAGTTGTATGTTAGAGAAATGCAAGAGTATTTATAACAAATGAGGAAATGTGCAGCTCAGTGATGTCTGTGATATAACTGAACACTGCATCTGGTAAGAAACATTTAATTACAGAACATACGCTAGCGTTAGCACTTCTACCAAATCGCACATTTATGCTTGCTTTATTCACCTTCATAACTTTCATAAAGACAAAAATATTTTCTTAACTCTTTAAAAATATATTAATATATTAATCTAATAATAAGGTATCATAATCAACTAAACAGGTACAAAATATTTTTAAAAGGTAAAATATTTAAGTTGATCAGATAAATACAGGGATATCATAATATTTCTTTTAAGGAGATCATTTCACATTTTCCAATATTTCTCACTTTGGAAAATTAGCATAAGGTTAACTCTTTAAAGACTGTTTTCCCGAAACTACTCAATCATCCTTTAATAGCTTCTAAACATATACATTTTCCATAGTAATCTCATGAAAATTACACGTACAGAATAATTCAAGCCATCTCCTTCCCAGATTTTCTCCTTTTTGTATATGTGATATCTAAGACTCAACCTGAAAAAATAAATGCATGTGCCTGACCAATTCATGTACCTATTCATGTACGCCAAGGTAAATAATGCAAAGGTAGCTACAGGATTAGGACCTGCTACTGAAAGGTTTCAGTGTCACAGAATGTCTTTCATTGATGTTGTTCATATCAAAGGTACTCTTTCACTCCTAATCCCATAATGAGGAATGAGCTCCATTCCAGTTTCTCATTAGTACCAACAAAAACATTAACTAATTTATGACAGCACTAGAAGTGGGAATAAGTAGGGCAGAAAAAAAAGGTAGGAGGAATCTCCTATTAGAGGTGAATTCACAAGGCAGTCTGCTCGTAAAATTACCTCTTTAATTTTAACCCAAAGGTGTTTAATCCTTTTTTTTTTTTTTAAATATGTGGGATCCTAGAATATCTGAACAAATAAGGATTCTTAGCAATGATCACGAGAAAGCATTTAATTCAAAATACACTGGTAGTCATGCTAACTCAACACTGCTACATACTCCTGAGAGTCAGACAAAACTGCTTGAACACCTTGACAAGCTGACAAAAAGTTTCTCCTTCCCAGTGATGAAAGATGTTTTATACACACCATTTCTTCCACACAGTGGTTGTTGTGGTGTCTAAAATACATTTTTATTTTAAATAATTCCATAATAGTTTATATTAGTAAGTATAATTCAAATAAAAGTATAATTTTATCACAATTGCAACATTACCTTTAGTTTGAAACCCCACTAGTGTATTGGGCTAGCAAACAATCTAAAACTTCTGAAACAGAACTGTTCTTTGTTCAAGACAAACATATTACAAACATTATAATAAATATTTTTCCCCACATTTTAATAATTATTAATCACTGCTAAAGATTACCTGCCAATTTTAAGAACTGATATCGTCCTTGTAAGTATAACTTTTCGAGAGACAAAAAAGTGTGTATATTTATACACAGGTGTATATCTACGTGCATACCTACATAGACTCACACACATACTCTATTCCTTTACTTTGCCTCCTTTTCAGTATTTCCAGAGAAAGGTGCCAAAAAGCACATAATTTAAAAAAAAAAAAAAAAAACAACTTTTGAGGCCAAAGAAAACCCTTCCTGTTGATCATTAATGTACTTTCCAGTATCAAAAGCCCAAACAGGGAAATGTTGAAATTCCACATGTTCAGTTCCTCTACTGAAAACAGAAGAGCGCCCACTGTGTTAACATCAGGTTTGCATATACATATTTCAGTTTGCCTAAACGCATCCCACAAAGCTTTGTTTTAACAGATTTTTCTCTGTGTGTATTATAATACATCATTGTTTAAAACAAATATAACATAAGCCTTTATAAAATAGTACATAGGTTAAATTTCAAAACATTGTACTAGTGTTAAATTGGAGGAAACATATGAATTGACCACACAATGATTGTTACTCGCTTCACTTTTCTTCAGGGTTAGAACCACAGATTATAGACTCCTCTGGGAAAGGATTTGACATCTGCCTAAAAAAGCATGATGTGCATACCCTGTGAGAATACAGTTTAATAGTACTTCCCCCATACATTATAAATGGGCTTTATTTTTAGAAAGGGAAGGAAAAACATGACAACATTTTGTACAATGAGCTTTACCTCTATTTATGGGTTCATCACAATCAGAATTTTACTTTAAAATGTAGCAAGAAAGATTCTAATGACTGTGATACAAAAACTTATTTTCTGATAGGCACTAGTTTCTGGAAATAAACTGAAAATAAACCAGCTTGAGACTATTTGCTACCATCAGAGTGCCTGACACATGTCAAGCCATCTTTCCCGATTCATTATCGATTCACAAAATTCCATGTGTTTGTGTACAAATGCCATGAAATGTCTCTGAAGTAAGAATAAACTTTGCTTCTGTTTTTTAGGGATCATAAAGAACCGATGTCCATTAAAATCTATCTTCGAACATTACAGGAAAACAATTACCGCTGTAGAAGTCAAGAGCAGCCTGTACTTTCCCTCCTATAAACAACTTATCTTGAAGATTTCTGTAGTTTATTGCAGTTCGTTTGCTATTATCAACATACTTTACATCATAGATGAAGGAGATTTTAAAAAGTTGATTGTGAAAGACTAAACAGGAAAAGACTGCATCTCTAAACTTATTGCAATATTTATAAAAGACTAGTTGTTAAGCAATTATATTAAATACTATGTATACTGACCTTTATGACGTATGATCAGTTGTGTAAGCCAGGAAGGAAAAAGAACATACAGTATTAAGTGAAAATAACCTGTTATGCATACCTTCTCTTCCCCTGAATGATCAAATAACGTTTTCCTGCACATACTTACTTCAATACACAACAATTTATGAATCCCACTTTTAGAATGAGCAAATGCAATCACTTAAGACAGGCCTGAGGTCTGCAAGTTCATTGGGTTTTCTTGAGAAGATAGTTTGTCTGTTCTCTTAGAGATCAGCCACAGGATTTGAACCAGGCGTGAAATGAGAACAACAGAACAGGATGCTCATCATCTTCACAGCTGCTCACCATTACACGACTCTACACTCTTGCACCTACGTTTAAAAATAATGCATGCAAAGTGTTCAGCTAATAGTTACATACCTGCCACTCTGGTCTGTAGTCCATGTAACAGATCTGCCTTCTGGTTTGGTTTTGTACCATATTCTTATTGCATGAGGAAAGTCTGCTGGAGTCTGAATTCCTGATTTCCTTATCTCCAAGCTCCAAGTGCCAGTAGTAAACAGAAGGTCTCCACAGCCAGGCGCCTGGCTGCAGCAAGTTAAATAATATAGCTGTTCTTTCCAGCGATCTGACGGTAAAGTCACTAGTTCGCGCACAATCTGATTCCTGAGATTTTCCAGCTCCTTTGGAACATCAGTTAGCTCAGCAGGCCTTGTGAATTTTTCAATGCCTGACACGGCAGCAACATCTACCTCCTCAACCTTTAGCACAGACAAATCACAGCAGTCCAATATCAGTAGAAAATCCTTGTTCCCATGATTCTCTATGTCATCCTTTGAAATAGAAATCCCATCAGTCTGTTCCTTGTTGCCACGGTTACCATTTTTTTCAGAAGTATCTTCTTCACCTTTACCACAAACAGCAAAATCATTACATTCCATTTTGGATGAACAGGCTCCCACGTTTGTCACAGGAATGTGGCATGGTTCAGATGCCCTCATTTTACACGTTTCCTTAAACTGTGACTGGCAGCCCTCTTCACCAGTACTGCTGGTTCTCCTGTACCGGCTCCCAGTCTCAAAGAATAAAACTATGCTGCCTTCAATAACTTTGCTTTCAAAATCCACATCCAAGTCCAACACATAGTGCTTTACAAGCATGTAGCTAGTGTTGGCCATTAAGGGCAAGTCATCCTTCATGGGGTCTAGCTGTGCCTCCATGTTTCAGTGCACTGGGCAACAGTTTCACAAAGTCTTAGACATTTCGTACATATGATGTACGTACGTATGATTTTGTACATAAAGAGCCAGGATATTCAGTCTCACGGTGCCAAAAATAATTTTCATTAATAATACAGTATTGAAACAAATCACAGTTCCTCCACTTCTCACATTCTAGGGGGGAAAAAAAAAAAAAAAATCAGACAACCACACAACCATTTCTGAAATGCACTAAATCTGAAAGTTATTTCAAGTCCAGCTGCCTTTATTAAAAATAGTGCAGCCAAAGGGTGTTTGCGTTTCCACAGAATAGCACTGAGCTAGTTGCTTCAGACTTTGATGTCAAGAACCGCTGGCTTTATTCTTCAGAGACCTCAAGTGATAATATTTCTGGACAGCTCTTATAAACTGAAAGAAAACACACTTTACTATAGGCCTCCTGTTTACTCTTTTCAGCCACGATAATCCTTTAGAAAAGACACATCTGATTTAATTTATTACTGCACTGTTTGGGTTTAAGGTTGCTGTGTTTATTGCAAATATATTACTCAAAAGATAATGATCATTTTTCTACTGTGATTCTAAGTAACAAGTCAGCCTAAATCGCGTCTTATGTCTTAAAATTTTAAAGTAATGAATTCCCTACATAAGGCATCTCCATGGATTAATATACTTTTACATTACAACCGCTTTCATATCACCACTTCAAGTAAATTACAAGAAAATGAGCCAATTTACTATGAGTGCATTCCAACTATTCCTTTGAGATTTCTTACAAAGATTTCTCAAATTTATAGTTAAATACTTAAGGTATATGATTACATCTCAATAGCTGGAAACCCATTAACACTTGGGATAACAGCATCTTACAGAAAACAAAAGGCCTTCTCACTGGAAAATACGCAAATAACTATAAAAGCAAGAAAATATTGAAGTGCATCAACATTTGTTGTAACAACAGGAAGACATTCATCAAAGAAATTTAACTGTCACGCTTTCCTTGTTTTGGTATGACCATTGAGCTGAAGTTATGCACTTTTAGCTCACTTATATCCTTTTTGTCTACTTTCTGGACTAGAAATAGAAATCAGAGGAAGAAGAAACTATTAAGAAATGTAGTTGTCTCCCTGCCAGTTCAGTGACACGTTCATGATGGGCAGCCAAGTCTGTTTTTAAAAGTGCCTTAAGTGAACAGAAACTCCCTTGTGACACTGTTTTACAGTTTCACTGCCTAATCATAGACTTCTGTGTCCAAAGTCAGTTTTTGTGGAGTTCTCAAAGTCGGCACAGAGAACTTGGATTCCCCCAAGAACTGCATTTCTTTTGTATGACTCCAGGGCATGCTATCAACCTAGCATCAGTAAGTGAGAGACTCAGGCCAAGAAATTATCCATACTATTCCCTAACTAGATTCACACAAAGCACACAAAACATAGCAAATCTCTCCCTTCTTTGATGGCCTTCTACCAGTCAGAAACAGCTCTCACAGAGATATCTTTGAAGACAACTGAAGAAACATCTTTCACTTTTGTGTCAACCCTCCTGCAGTTTTGCACACCCAAGGGCACTAAGCGCACTTCTGAAGGTCCTCTTTCTACTGAAATATCCCCAGTCAATTCAGAATAATTTTTAAGGTTGCCTGCAAGAGACATTAATTGCATCTTTAGAGCTGCTTCCAGTAGGTACTTCTCTTTTTGAGAGTTTTCCCAAAATTTTTCACCTAATTTAATCTTCTTCTTTATCATAACGTTTTACTATTTTGAGTGCTTTCAAACTTCACATAAGTGCAAGAAAACACTCTGCAGTGCCTTAACTGATGTGCACATCCATATACTTTCAGAATTAAACCTTGCATCATGATCCAAAACAAGATTCATGAGTCCCTGCGGAGTGGTGGTGATTTCAGTGTGGCTTTCCAAAGATAACTTATCTCATAGATACATTTGTGCAAAGTTGATCTGTGTTTTGCCAGTCTGACTTAAAAAAAAAAGTAAACCTAAAACAGAGGAAGGTAAAGAATTAAGTACCCTGAAATGTATATTGGACCCTAATATCACCATAATGATTGCTTTCTATTTCACTTAAGGAAGTCTGAGAAACAGCACAGAAGTGGAACGAAAGCATTTAGGAGGACTTGTAAGAAAGGCTGAGGGAAGACTGGGCAAACCTCACCTTACTGAATGAGCAATGGCCATTAAAATTATGTTCTTGTCTTGACACCTAACTGGGAATATCAGTAGAGCAAACAAAGGTTCTAAACGCTGTGACATGAGCAGCACGTCTACAATGTCTGTGCATATGGCTGTGGACTGAACGTCATGTTACCTAGATTTTTTCCAACCACCTAAACCTCATGACTTCTGTCAGGTTAGCTAAGTATTGGTGCTAGAGAAAAGGCATAAAATAGTCTGGCGGGGAAAATAACCAATCCCTGTTTTGCACAAGTACTTAGGTTTTCTCATTCGAAAACCAAGTATAATATAATACTGATACATTTCATAAAATGTGAGTACAACACTAAAAATAAATGTTTGTGCTACATAAATCTTTATATCCCTGTTTTTCTGTTTTCCATTTGGAAGATGTGATCAATTTGTACCTCAAAAGTATTACAATGACACTAACTTACTTTAAATTGTCAGCTACCATGGTAAGAAGCACCTCTAAACAGCTTAAAATAAATAGCAAAGGTGCGGTTCAAAACCTCATTTATTTTGTAGAGGACTGTCAGGTTTATTAAACATTAATTAACAGGGCAGATTAAAAAGTGACAAATAGCGCCAGGTAAGTAAATGCAATCCACATTTTTTTTTAAAAAAAGGGGGAGGAAAAAAGCATTATAAAAAATTATATTTATCTACATAAATCCTCTTCAAAACTATTAATACCAAAACAAAATCCATGAGGTCTCAGAGACAACCGAAGGCTGATGAGGCTTAAAAAACATGCAGAGTGGACATTTCATTTTTTACAGTTGAACGTTTCAGATCAACCCTTCTGTTCAGTGGAGATGACACATCTGATCATGTTTACAAACAGCAACAGACAAGAGGAACATACTTGTAGACAAGTAACAAGTATTACTGTGTATACTCTTGACACCGAACTTTAATTCAGCTGTAACACTGTGTCTGTTTAATGGTATCTCAAATCACCCTAACTTTATGTATCTGACCTCTTAAAAAATCTAAGTAGTCTATTGCCAAGCACTAGTATGTGAATTTAACTCCTGAACTTCTGAAGTATTTTTAATTAACTATTTTCAAGGAGTCTACAGAACATTAGAACTGGTGCAGCAAATCCTGGTAGAATGTCTCAGTTTTATCCAAGGAAAGACAGGAATGAACTGTTTATTTGGTCACTTAAATAGGCAGCCTTCTTAGTATCAAGAAAAAAGGTAAAAGATCAAGGCAATTAATGACTATACATCTAACCTCTGCAGCAATGATACAGATCACACAGGAATCACATTAAAAGAAAAACAGAAATTAAACCAAGTGAAAAAAAAAAGGAAAGTTGAACTCCAATAAAAGAGGATAAAATTACTACAGAATGCAATATCAGAGCTAAAAAGTTGCTGTTTTTTAAAAATTTCTTAAAATGACCATTGTGAAAATGTGTAACTGAACACGACAAAAAGATACACATGTATATATACATTTATTCAAATGCTAGGCATTCTGACCTTCGATCTCAATCAGTTCTATTTCAACAGTATTGTAAAAAACATGCTCTTATTTTGTTTGAAGTTTAGCATCCACACATAGACTGTCTCCCACTGGTCCAGTATCACTAAATTAGTGAGATAAGAAAGAAGCTATGCATGCACTCACAGAAGCAAGAGGTTGTAATGACAGGTACAAGAGACAGGTAAAAATTAAAAAAAAAAAAGGTGTAGCTGTGCAACAATCAAATGTGCTTGTCAACCCTATTACTTTCCTGTTTATCTGAACTTAGGGAGTTTAACAGAGCAGGTTGTAAATAATTATTTAATTTATGGTTTGATTCCAACTGCATTTGACTAAATCCAGCTTCTACCTTCAATCAAGTCTTTCCAAAAATGTAAAAAAAATAATCATCCCACCAATATGTTTTGTACTGCAAGTATAAAAATACAGCTTATCAAAATCCTAAGCAAAATCAATAGGAGCTGCAACGTAATGCAAACGTGCAAGTCAAGCCTAGGTATGCAAAGGCAGGATTCTCCCCTGCTTCCTTCTGACAAATTTAACACAAGTTCAGATGAAGTGTAACAAAATTGACTCCCAAACAGTGTATATCATGGAACTAATTGAGACTAGCAGTTGTCATTCAGCGTTTCAGTCACTTCCATCAGGAGAAGGAGTATGAAAGCTATAAAGAGAAATTGAGCTTTTTTTGGTTTCAGCAGAAAGAACTGCTTACACTAACTACACAGAAATGAAGTCTTGACAATATATTCATATTGCATGTATTTTTTGAACACTGATAGAATATACATTGTGTTGTTAATAAAGTGGTTTAAACACCTCTAAAGTGTTTTCAGACAATAAAAAGCCATTGGTATGCATCCTGCCAGACAAGTGTCAAAGCATGCAAGCATCATTTGGGGTTTTTTTTGTGGTCCAACTAATACACTCATCCCTGAACCTCCATTCACTCCACATTTCCTTTCATTCTTCCATAACAAGCTAAGAGAATCGATTATAATCACAGTGTTCACAGAATGCAAGAAACATAGTACCACAACTGCTGAAGCAATACCTTTGCTGTACACCTTGGAAATTCCCTGTACACACCCAAGCTTTGTATACGCAAATAGCACCTCTTTCATTATGCTGCTTCTTAAATACACTGTTCTGAGTCAATATTCCTTGGATTTGATATGAGAAGTTCCTCACTGCCTTATGCTCACACCAAGGTACTGTCATCATAGAGAAGATACTAGAGCCATTATTATTATTATACATCTTTTTTGAGATACTCCTCTTATACCACATTGTCTTCTGTAATATTTTTCTGGTATATTCTGTCCACAATATGAGTATCTGGTTCTCACTTTCTTGAAAGTAATGCTTTCCACTTTTACAAAAGGAGGTTCACTATCTGGATTCTAGGCATGAAAACAAATTAGAAACTGTAATGCTACCACAAACTCTTGATGATTATTCTACAGTGTTTTGTGTCAAGGTTCTTGTACACACAAAGATGTAACAAATTACTAGTACATTTTAAAAATAGACCTCGCATTCAGTGCACCTTCCTGATCAAAGGTACTTTGTAAGCCACCAAAATATAAGGCAAGCTAATTGTTTGGTTATGTGTTTTAATATTTTACAAGATTGATGTTAGCAAAAGAATAGACAACAATAATAGCAGATGGTGGTCAACATGAATAGTCACTCTTGATAACCTGTGCATAATAAGAGTTGCATAAAAGGCACAAAAAATAGAAAATAGCAGAGAAGTGATCCTCCATGAAATGACAGTTGTATAACACTGCTCTTCCACTTGGTACAGAAAGCATCAGCCTGAATTAGAATCACACGCCTCTGAAACCAAACCCCAGAAAAGAGCTCCCAGGCAAAATAAAACACGCTTGCAAATTAGACAAGGGCAGAGAATAAATTTCCTAAAGTTTCTATAGCAACACGTGTTTCTTTGTGGTAAGAAATACACAGTAATGCAGTTTTGGTTGTTACAGCTAAAAAGAAAATTAAATAAAGTGACAGGAAATGGGAGTAACTTGGAAACAATCCTGTCCTACAGAGGAAACTAGAGATGAAAAAAATTTGGCATCTGAACTACCCTGGAAGTATACCCATTACAAACAGTAAACCCAGAAAGTGAGAGTAACTGTTATGCAAAGCACTGTAGTTAAACCTGTAAATAGCCTACTAAAAACTATAATGACAAATTACGACACTTGATGAGCATGTTCCACCAGTCCAGGAAGCTGTTATTTTCAATTGCTTACAACCAACTATTCCAGTCTATTTCCATGTTAAACACTAATAATCCACATGAGAAAATAAAAAAAAAAATAAAATCTGAACTTGTTGTGAAGTCCTGCATAGGCCCTACTAGGTGGAAGCAAATGAAAGGTTTACAGTCTTCCAAGGAAGAACAACCCTGAGATACAGAGAAGACACGTGGTCATTAGAAATGACTCCATAATACAGTGGCACAAGCTAGAAATGTACTATCCAGAATGCACCAAATCATCTGCTCACTTTCCAAGCACATGCTTTATTTCATTGTGCTTCTGCCAGATCAGCCAGTGACAGACATCGTTAATACACGACGGTGAAAGGTAGATGAAAAACGCAGTCATCTAAGTTCTGTCCTCATGGCAAACTGTATGACTATGCCTAACATGTTCCTTTGTAAGCATACACAAAATACCTCTTATTTCAGAGTACCACTGTAGCTGCTTCTTCTTATGCATTTCCATAATATCACAAAACAAAAATTAATGAGAGAGAGGGCTGTATGACAGAAAATCAAATGAATTGATCTTCAACCAAACCAGGCAGGTACAACGCTGTGTTTGACATCTGCCACGCCCTGGAAAATTCCCAACTTAAAGCTGTTCCACAAAACTGAATACACTAGCTAGTTAAAGCATTAAAAACCATATCAATATTTTTATTGTGCAAAATCAAAGTTGCTCAAATTTATTCATACACAAATGCACACAAGTAGCAGGCACTATTCCCCATAATGAAGGCCATTTCTGTCTCAGCTTTTCTCTCTTCCAGACAGTACACAAGCTCATTCCCTGAAATAATAGCCAATTAAACCAATTAAACAGAAACTTACACAGATCAGGTTTTCCAGGATGGTCCAACTAACCCTACCAGTTCATGCTAGGTCTGTAGGCAGAAATTTCTCCCAGCTGCTGGTTCTGGCAGAATCATCCCCTTTGAACAAGTCAACAGGATGGGTATCTCCAAGCACAGCCACTGCAGGCCATGCCCTTGCACATGGCAGCAGAACTAGGAATTTAAGCTGCTGTCCTGGGCTGCAAACAAGGATGAATGAAACACAGACACCAATTTGTTTGTATCATGTACTCACTATGTTCTTCAATTTTTCACAGAATGTGAATTTCACTTCTTGTCAAGAAGTCAGTTTTGAACACCAGTGTCAAAATTAATTTTACTCTTTAAATATCAAGTAATATGTATACATAACTTTAAGTAATTACAAACTTTTTTTTTTTTTTTTTTTACTTCCAGACACTTAACACAAACAGCTAAGCAATCTTAAAGCCTTTTTAAGACAGGAATGAGTTCTATAGATTAAAGCAAGGCTTAAACAAACTAACAGAAACATTTGCTGCTGTTAAACTACTGTAAACCAATCCACACAAAAGAGCTTGCAGACCTCACCCTGTATCACAAGAAAGCCAGCACACATCATAATGAGCCTCTGATGTGAAAGTTAATTCAATTAGTAAAATCCCTTGACAAAACAGGTGGTGCCTTTCCTGAAGCCTCCTTTTAAATCTAGAAACTATCAAAATAATAAGCATAAGGGGAAGGTCTTCCTTACCACCTACAAGTTAGCAGCATGGAAGTTGCTTTCCATGAGCTGAAATTACAAGTCAAGATAGAAAAATCCTTCTTTCTTTCAGCTAAAATAAGAAGGGAAATACCAAAAAATTTAAGTCCCCCTCTGGCCCCAAAATACCCATTTGCAAAGAAAAACACATAATTAACCAACAACAGAGACAGAAGCGTAACTTACTATTGGTAAAATGAGCAAGGAAGAGTATGCCAATATTCCCCATAGATTCTAGTTCATTGTCAGTTCTTGGTATCCCTGTAGTGACCAAAAACCTAAAATCATATGAACAGAGCCCAAATATATGTAGCAAAATATTTTACAAGTCCTTGCCCACAAATCTACAATTAGCATTCTTATCAAACCCCCATTTGTGTAAGGCTGGAATTTTCCATTTTTTACTTTACAAAATGATTTCAAGGCGGACATGATCATGGGCAACCTGCTATACCCAGCCCTGCTTGAGCTGGGACACTGGACTGGATGATCTTTGGCAGACCCTTTCAACCTCAGAGATTCTGTGGAAATGAACAGCATTAAGAGGTGCAAAATTAACTTGGATTTTATTTCCATTCAAAATACACAAGGAAGGAGTGCGTGGGTGTGATTTTCAGGAGACGGAGCACACAAGTAAGATATTCATGCATAGGAAGTGTCCAAATTAAATCTGTGCTGAAACAGAACATCTGTTTTTAACTCTGTGCAGCTGTCATTTATAAATACCACCTACGATGTGAAAGATTTCCTTAAGGCTGGAAGCAGAAAAACAAGTCTTCACTTCCCAGTGCTGACATTAGCAAGCCAGCTCTGTCACTCAGTTTGACCCCTGCAAACCCATTATCCTGAGTAAAGGACCTAGCACAGCGATAAACTGAAATCCTCAGACAAATTACAAAATGCCATTTATTAAAGATACATTTCATCTATATGCATCGAAGCGTTAAAGAGCCCAACGAGCAGAAAAGCTTGTTAATCAGCTTTGAGAAACTCGAACAGAATTAAAGTTCTTTCAGGAAATTACACCTAAAACTGCAGTCCTACAAGAAGAACACGGATTCAAGCTGCGTAAGTAGTGTGAAAAAAGACGACGGGTACCGCGGGCTGCGCATCCCCTGTGCCCGGACATCCCGGTGGCCCTCCTGCCTGCTGCTCTCCAGCGGCACCGGTTTACTCAGCGGGC
>NW_008606438.1:0-283 GCF_000691845.1 Merops nubicus
GGGATCCCCCACCGCCCGAGCCATCCCCCCTCTCCGGGGCCTAGCCATCACCCCCACCCCTACCGCCGAATACCTTTTTCCTCCCGGCTATCAGCCGCCATCCCGCCGCCGCGACGCGCCGAGCGCCTAAGATGGACGCTCCCTCTTCCTGCGCGTAACAATTCCCCCTTCCCACAATGCACCGCTTTGTTTACGCGCCCCGCGTCACGGTGCGCCGGGGGCGGGAGGGCGCTGAGGCGGAGCCGCCATTTTGGGGGTTTTATGGCGGGGGGGGGGGGGGGGG
>NW_008606438.1:330-11406 GCF_000691845.1 Merops nubicus
CTCGGCTGGGTAAAGGGAGGAACGGAAGAGAAAGAGGTTTCTGTCCTTTCATAAGCGGAGGAAGCCACATCTTGGCTTTCCTGTGCTCTTTGGGCAGCTGTGTCAGGTTTTGGAGCACTCACTGTGGGTCTTGAGTGGGGTTACAGTAACCCCAGCTTCCCCATCTTACGTGTTGCTATTCCCCGGGTTTCCTTTGGCTGTTAGAGTTTTCTTTTTCCTCAAGTGTGGGTTTTATTTTTGTTTTTCTTGCTCCTGGTGATGTCCAGCTTTTTCCATAGTGATCCTGCACAAATATGAAAGCAGTATGCTTTATCCTAGTTATTCTTAAAAGATATTGGGGAGTAGGGCATGTTTTTTCCTACTATAACCTAAGTGAAACCTCAGCTCACCCTTTCAGACAGCTTGTGGAGAGGCCTGGCCACTTGAGTGGCCTTCAGTAGCTTGTTAGGGGTGTGTATAACTTCCACCTATCATGTAAGAGCTTGTTTTGTCCACTATGGCATTTTAAATCCTATTTGCTGTTATAAAAGCTCTGATGATTTTTTTTTCTTTTTTTTTTTTTTTTTTCCCCAACTGGAGTAGATGCATAGCAAGATGATTTATGCTGTAGACTGAATTATAATGATGATAAATAAATGAGGTGGGTTAACCCTGTCTGAGCACCAGGTACCCACCAAGCCACTCTGTCATCCTCCCCCTTTCCTCTTCCCTCCTCTGCAGAGCAAAAGGGGAAAGGAGAATAAGATGGAGACAAACCCCCTTGTGGGTAAAAACAAAGGCAGCTTAATTGAAAAGCAAAGCCAAGAAATGCAGTGCGTGCATTGCAAAAAAAAAGAAAAAAAAAAAAAACCAACCAAAACCAAATATTTATTCTCTGCTTCCCATCACTAGGCAATGTCTGGCCCCTTTTTGGGAAGCAAGGCTCCAAAATGCGTAGTAGTTGCTCCAGATGACAAAGGAGTAGCCCCCCCTTCCTCCTTTGTGCTAGCTTTATAGCTGAGCTGACATCATGTGGTATGGAATATCCCTTTGGCCTGTTCAGGTCAGCTGTTCTGGTTATGTTCCCTGCAAGCTCCTGCCCCCCGCCCCCTCCTGCTGGGAGGGGAATGTTAGAGCAGCCTTGGTGCTGTGCAGGCACTGCTCAGGGCTGGTCACAGCATGGGTGTTACCAACGCCCTTCTAACTCCCAGCACAAAAGCCCTGCGCCATGAGGGCAGCAGTGGGAAAATCAGCTCAGCCAGACCTGGTAAATAAATAGATGATAAGTTATGACAACTAAATGATAATTCTTGTTTTAAGGTTGCAGATGCTAGCTAGAGTAGCCCGATGGATGCAGGCAGTCAACTCAATGCCTCAGATTCCTCCCTCCAAAGCAATGCAGTTCCAAGATACTTCACCTGTGATATTCAGTGTGTTTGCTTGTGCTCGCAGAGTGGACAGGTCAGTAACACTGGTCAGCACAGTGGCTGCTGGTTAGCTTGTGGAAGCACCTTTACTTTCCAGTGCTGGAAGCTGGAGTGCAAAAGGCACTCTAGCACTGGTTGGTGTTGTCCATCTCACTTCAAAACTGTGAAAGCAAAGCCTGAGAAGATGAAAAAAGCATCCCCTGAAGAACTGAAATATTTCTGCAGAAAGGTGATAGAAGTTGGAATTATGTGAATAGGTGAAAATTAGGTCATTATGAGGCTTATAGAAAGAGATAAATATGCCAGCTTTGTAAAGATGCCAAATTCTTCAGCTTTGTATTAGCTTCTTGATTAAAGTGTTATTATTGCTGTAGTGTGGCAAGTGATTCAGCATTTGCTCATTTCACGAGTCTGTTCTCTGAAGTTTTAGTTTGTTAAATATTGGGCATTTGAGACCTACTTTTTACTGGCACAACATTTTAATTCTATAATCAAAGATTGAAGTAATGGTTGTGTGTCTGTGTTCTTACATCAATTAGGTAAGGTGCTTGTGGAAGTGACCTTTGAGCAACTGGCATACACACAACAAGTTTATTCGGCATGCATTATTTATAAATACCTGCATTAGCTAATCTTACTAGAAATTACTCTGTGGTATTCCTCTACTGGGGCTTTTGTTACTCATAAAAACAAACAAACAAACAGGTCTATTTGCGTGCAATCCACTAGATGGCGTGGTTAACACGAGTTGAATGGAAGGGCTCCTGAACGGAGCTGCAGCTGAGGTCAGCTGGTGTACTTCTCTTTGAACATGCAGGTCCACCAGCTCGGCTTTGGCAAAGGCTGTGCTTTGAAGCCAGGCATAGCTCCTTTTGTGGGTTTCGTGCCTTTCATCTGGCACAAAGTTTAAATCTAGGTAGGATATAGAATGTTTTTGGGGAAGAAATCTGTTTTGGGGGAGTGAAGAGAGCTGCTGATGCTTTTCTTGAGGGTGTAGTGGCTCTAGATAGACTCCATCTCTACAGGTCCCTTCCTACTTTGACATTCTGTTATTGATGGGCTCTTGTTCACTAGTTACAGGGCAGGAGAGACTCCTTGGTGCAGCAAAGCAGCTGGTGGCTATGGCTACCTGCATAGTTTACAACATAGCAAATTTCAGTGGAAAGGGGTGAGGGGGAAAGGCTGCTAAGCTTGCCAGTGGGTTTTGTTTTAGTCCTTGCTGTGCCAGAGATTTGATAGATATCTCTTTTAAAGGACAGATAATTGCTTTGCCCAAACCCACTTTAAAAGAACTCTTGGTGTCTGCAGAATGCCTTTCAGAACCAGGTTACAACAGCTGCTTGGAAGCTCTCGCTTTAAAATGGTCTTTATAACATCTGCTTGTGGGTTTTGCACAAGTGAGTGCTGAGGGGCATTCTCTGAAGACTGTGTACTAGAGATGGGACACTGTTGAAGAATGACTCAGGTGACTGAGAAT
The DNA here is from genome assembly GCF_000691845.1 of Merops nubicus. Taxonomy (NCBI): domain Eukaryota; kingdom Metazoa; phylum Chordata; class Aves; order Coraciiformes; family Meropidae; genus Merops; species Merops nubicus. The sequence goes on from NW_008606438.1 coordinate 3,214, forward strand.
AACCGTGCCCTGCATTAGGGACAAGATTTGGGCCTGCTTTTATGTCCAGGCTCTCTGCTGTCTGCCAGGAGACTGAGAGGGGATGGTTGCTCATTGCCCGAAATGCGTATTTTTGAAAATTATTTCTTCGTAGGCCTGTTGCAGCCTGTATAACTTGAAACTGTGAAGAACCAAGATGAGGTGAGGATTTGTAAAGCAGGTTAGCTTAGCATAGTTAGACTAAAATGCAAAATGCATCAGTTCAGAATTTGTCTTTGACATTGGAGGCTAAGAGTTGTTTGTGCTCCTGCTCTTCTCAAGAGGCAGCCTCCTGGGGTGGGGGCCAGTGGGGAGCTGTCTGTGCAGCTGCACCCTGGTGCAGCAGTTCTGCTGATGCCCCCGTGCTGCTGTTACCATGCGGGTGGTCCCCGTGAAGTTTGGTACCTTTCAGAACTCCAGCACACGAACCCTTGTACGCTGCTTACAACCCTGCAACAGGAAGATGCAGGCTGTAACAAAAATTTCCTCTACCTTGTCCTAATCTGCTTATGCCTAAAAGCCTTCCTGAAGCCTTCCAAAAGCCTCTTAGCTATGTCAGCCCATGGAAGAGGTTTACAATTAAAAAAAAATAATTGTGATTTTTAAAGAAAGCTGCAGAGAGTGCTGGTAAACGCTTCTTGGCATAGGTATCTGTGAAGTATTAGTTATGTTTGGTTTAATGTGTGATTTGCACTTCAGGTAAGCTGCAGGAGGTCCTCGTGCAGAAGTGTAACTCCTGTGTGCCCTTTGCTGCTGCGCCGGGGTGCCCTGGCAGCAGTGTGCTTCCTGTTTACAGGGTACTTACTGTCTTCTCTGCCGAGTGTGTGCCAAGGCCAGCTACTTCAGGCCACTGAGTTTATTGGCTCGTGGAGTTACTGCTGTGTAAACAGGAAACTCCCTGTAGGTATTACTCAAAAATACATTTTTCATTAGTAAGTTAATAAGATGGAGGAGGAGGAGACAAAAAAAAAAAAAAAAAAAAAAAAAGTTCTTGGAAGCCAATACATTTTTTCCCCTTCTCCCAAAAGATATGGGTTTGGCTGTGTCTTTCCATCATTGTTCCTGTTTATTGCCTATTTTCTGTCCCTCACGCTTCTCCTTATGGAATGGGATTCTCATGTGGATAGTGCTAAGGTCGACACTTATTTGTTTGTGCTAGGCTTCAAGGAGGGTGAGATTTTTCTGAATAAATAAGTAATAGCTGAGAAATGCTTTTGGCAGTTCTTGTTGTGAGGCAGGGGCACCCTGAAGAGCTGAGTAGTCACTTCAGGACAAGCAAGCTAGGACAAAGCTGTGTTTGGGTGGTCCCGTTGATTCTTGTCTTGCAGAGAGACCCGAAGAATCTGCATTTTATATTGGCTGCTGCGGTCTTCCCTTGTTTGAGCACTTCCACTTTAAAGAGTAGACTATTTTTCCATCACTTAAGCTTTTCAAATCTCCAGAAGTAGGCTTAGATGATACAACTGAGGCAGTCAGTCTGTTTCTGCTGCAGGATGTGGTGATGCTCTCTCCTCTCTCCCCTGTGCCTTGCTTTCAGTTCTGCCGCCCCAGTTCTCATGGTCATCACTAAGCTGATTTAAATTGCTAATCTGAGGGAAGACAGTTTCATTTTTCTTTCCTGGATAACTTTCCAGAACGTGAGTTGAAACGGCTTTTCAGGAGGCAGGATGAACACAGAGAAAAGGCGACTGTCCCCTTTTGGCAGCAATGAGTAGTGTTTAGATGCACTAGGTTCAGCTGCAACTCGGTGCAGCTGTGTGGGGTATTTAGGTCAGTCCCCTACGGAGTCAGGAGGTGGCAGTATCTTGCGTTCGATGCTTGTTGTGATCCTAGACCAACGTGAACTATTTTCTTTGCTGGAGGGAAGTGGGCAACGCTGGTTATGGCTATAGGAGGGGAAATGCAGGGTCTGCTCTGGGTCACTGGCATGGGAGTGCTGCCTGGCCTAACTAGATCTTGTCTGGAGATGGCAGGATTCGTTCGGGGTGATTTTTTAAGTGGTAAATTTTTGCTCCTAGTGTGCTGTCTGTTTAACTGGGAAACAAGAGTGGGTGTAGGGTTGCAGTTAAGGTCATCCCTGAGATGTAGTTCTCAGATCTGTTTTTGACATATACGCCTGCTTGGCCTGCATTTGGCTGGGCTTTTACAGAACCGTGAGAGCTCCTGCCTCGGCCTTAGGGAAGCTGCCAGGTCCTTACCAGATACCTGGAGTCATGCGTGGCCGTACGCTCCTTGCTGAACAGTAGCATGGTTAGCTCTTTATTGCCAATGAGCCCTACACCAGGAGCTCAGCTTACATGCTAAGCTGCACTGAAGGGGTGAGGCACGTACTTGGTATGCTCTGCTTGCTCCCCTCTGCCTGATTTACAGTTGCTGAAAAGTACAGATGTCTTCTTGATTGTCATCTCACTGGAAGTGTATGAGCAATTACTGTGTGGTGCGAAATGTCTAGGCCGATTAGACAGGGTTTTAAAGAACAGGCTTGACAAGACTAGGTGTCTACATGTTACTGTGATAGACCCTATCATTAACTATATGGCCCTACCTTAACATATCCTGAAATAGATGAATAGCACCCTGATGTGGCCCGAGGAATTTTTTTGGTCACAAAAATAGTGTCCAGTGATTTGCGCACAGTAAGTCTTCACACCCATTGGCAGCAGCCTAGTTTAACGCTGTATGGAGAGAACGTGTCAAGTTTCCCTGTGTCATGCCAGTGCATTTTTCCTCCATTCTGGCCTAAGGAAGAAATGCTCTAGGTTTGCCTTTCTGATAGTGCAGACTTTCAGACAAGACTTGCCAGAGAGGCAGCACCACGTGCTGCTTGTGTACCAGGTGTTAAAGGTCACCTTCTCCAGCTCTTGCTGCTGGAGTCAAGTACAGCAAGGCTGTCAGTGTGCCGACAGTTCTGAACATCTGCTTAGCTCCTGGCTGCAGAGAGCTGTTCAGGGTTGGAGATCTGGTTAAAAACTGGATATAATCATGGGGATAATGTTGCTGGGAGGCCATCTTTAGAGAGAGAAGGAAGCTTGTGTTTGGTGAGTTTGTAGGGTTTTTTTTCTGTTAAGTAGCTTTTTAGGAAGCCTAACTAAAGCAAGATACCCACCTGTCTTTAGTGGAATTTCTAGTGGCTAACAAGGTGTGAGCATAAATGTCTTTCAATAGGGGCAGCAGCCTCTTTTCCTACCTTACTCCTTCCCTGCTTCTGCCCTTCAAGTTCTTAAAATTTCAGAGCCTGTTGCGTTTGTTGGCAGCCTCTGTCTGCATTAATGGTCTTTCTTTAAGAAAACAGGTTCAAAGTAGCAGGTTTAGGCCATTAGAAGCAATACTTGAGAGGAATTAAAGGACAGGAAGCAGCTAAGAAAAAATGCAATCCATCTCCTAATTGTAGAAATGTTTATTTAGCATGCATGTCTGTGTTTTGGGGTGGAGGTTATGTATCTTATCTCTTCACCATAAAAACACAAACCCCAGCAGAATGGGACCAAACGTTGCGTTGTTCATAAAAAAGGGGCAGTATGCAAATAGACATTGGCAATTGCACAGCAGTTACTGCCTCATTCTGCACGTATAAGCACGTGGGTAATGGTTTAGCTGAGACACGTACACATGTTCTACTGTGGCAGGAAATTCCTGCGCTCCCAATATCGTTCCCCCTGTGCATCTGCAATCCTTTTGGTCAGATTCCTGGTTGTGAATAAATGTCTCGGTTCCGATTACAAAAGCTGTGCTGATTTAAAAAGTGGGTTACTGAGTTTGATTGCAGGTGTGCATCACTATCGGTAGATAAGCTGGTAATAGCCATTGGTGTTGGTGGTGGCTTTTGCTTCTGTGATGGATATGTCTTTTCCTATGATCTGTGCTCATGGAAGCCAGGTTGCCCTGTTCTTAACCTTTCATTCCAACACCACAGGAGGTGTTAAGGCTGTGACTCTGCATGTTGTCATTACAGTGCAGGTTTCGGCTTGTCTCTTGCTTTTGTGCTCTCCTTGTCCTCCAGGTGAATCACTGCTGTTATCTGGTATCACACCCTATTTTTAAATCACAATGCTTTTCTGTTTCTAGGGCTGCTGGAATACCTGTGCTTCATAGGAATTTAAACTTGCTCATTCAGTGTCCTGTTTCAATTACTTTAAGGTTTTGTTTTGATTTTATGTGTGAATTTTTTGTTTATCAAATGATTGCCCTCATTGGATGCTTAGAATCATGAGTCAGGTAGCAAAAACTGTAAGGGTTCATAGATAAACAGTAGAGCTGAGTGTGGAAGGATATTGGTGGGTTTTCTGATTCCTCCTCCAGCACAGGCGTGATCAACTACAGTTTAAATGCTCCTGATTGTTTATTTGTAGAAGCTTTAGAATATCTGTAACTGAACCTTGGAAGAACAGGTTGGACAATTAAATGCTCAGATACAATAAGGGTGTATTTTCTATTGTCTTTGAGTTTTGGAAGTTGGATTTGTACTTCAGTGCTTTGCCTCACTGTAAATGTTGAAGGAATGAAACTGAATTACCAGAAAGTATCTTGTCTACAGTAGACAAGTGGAAAAGATGGAATGGTGGAAGAAAAACATTGGAGCCTGAATCAGCGATGACGATTGACGGAACTGCCTATTTTTGTAGCCTTCATCATCCAGAGGAACCTGGACAAGCTTGAGAAGTGGGACCATGTGAACCTCATGAAGTTCAACAAGGCCACATGCAAGGTCCTGCACTCAGCTGGGGCAACCCCCAGTATCGCTAGAGGCTGGGGGATGATGTGACAGAGAGCAGCCCTGTGGAAAAGGACCTGGGGCTACTGGTGGATGGAAAGCTGGACATGAGCCAGCAATGTGCACTCACAGCCCAGAAGGCCAATCGCCTGCTGGGCAGTATCGAAAGCAGTGTGGCCAGCAGATGGAGAGAGGTGATTCTGCCCCTCTGCTCTGCTCTGGTGAGACCTCACCTGGAGCCGTCTCCAGCTCGGGAGCCCTCAGCACAGCAGGGACACAGACCTGTTGGAGCAAGTCCAGAGGAGGGCCACAAAAATGACCAGAGGGCTGGAGCCCCTCTCCTACGAGGACAGACTGAGAGAGCTGGGCTTGTTCAGCCTGGAGGAGAGAAGGCTTTGGGAGAACTTCCAGTGGCCTTCCAGTGCCTGAAGGGGGCCTACAGGAAAGCTCGGCAAGGACTGGTTATGAGAGCGTGTGGCAATAGGACAAGGGGCAATAGTTTAAACTCGAGCAGGGCAGATTTAGATCAGATGTTAGGAAGAAGTTCTTGACTGTGAGAGTGGTGGAACACTGGAACAGGCTGCCCAGAGAGGTGGTGGAGGCTGCATACCTGGAGACATTCAAGGTCAGGCTTGATGGGGCTCTGAGCAACCTGACCTAGCTGAAGATGTCCCTGCTTACTGCAGGGGGGTTGGACTAGATGACCTTTAAAGGTCTCTTACAACCAAAGCATTCTATGATCTTATATAGTAGTTTTCAGTATAGCACTGAAAAAGAAATTGTTCATCCTTCCCAGGAAACCGTCCTGGATTCAAGAACTGTCTCTTACTTGGGGTGACACTTCTCAGCCTCTGTATGTCCCTTGAGAATCATTCAAACTAATAATATTTTCAGTTACATCCTGAAGAGCTTCTGTCCATTTGGAGCCTTTTAGTTTCCCCCAGTTACTGATACGGCTCTCCCACCTCCCCCTAAGGGCCCCCTGCTGTGCAGCAGCATAGGGTGGGGGTGACCCTCTCCCTGCAGTGTGTTGTGGCACGGTGCTTGGGCTGGCTAATGTCCCTGAGCTCACTCTGAAGGAGCGAGTCCTCTGCGGGAGGCGGTGGTGCCGGCTGTGGGGCAGGGCTTCCTGTGGGGCTCGGGAAGCCTTGCTGGAAAGCAGGGGTTTTCAGGGGGGCAGCACGTGTGTCACAGGTAGCTGGAGGAGCCTTGGGTGACTCCTGTGTCTTCACAGGGGTTGTCCCAGAGAGGAATTATGGAAGAAGGTAATCAAATGGAATAGCAGAGATTTGAGGTGCAGGCGATGGTGGTTTACTCCAAAAAAAGCTTAAGAATTTGCCTTGGCTTCTCAAAGTTCTCTGGGAGCCTCTGCTCATTAGACGGCTTCATACAGCACTCTGTTGATGCATGAGACATATCGCTTGTCCCTTTCCTCTCTGGTTCTTTATCCAGTGGTTGTTGGGCTAATCTGCTGCTGCCTCGTTGCAGTCACACTGAGAACTGTCATTTGTTCTCCTTTCTGCTCTTCCTCTGCTGCCTGGCTTTCTCTGCAAGGCACTGACAAGTTCTGCAAAGCAAGGCAGCTGAGTACAGCTCACCTTCTCTCATCCAGGTGTAGAAATTCTTGCATGCTGAGTTGTTTTTTTTTTCAGGCACAGCTTGCTGGGCAATTAGTCAGATGAGTCATAACACATAGGTCTAATTTAATCAGCAGGGTTTTTTTAGAGTTTGTCAGCACTGTTGGGTCACAAGCTCTACTTGTCTCCTTATTTCTGATGTAGCATTTATGTTTCTTTTTTTAGGACATTTGCAGATTTTGGACTCCTAAGGCATGGGCTGTGGGACCAAATGAGCATATTTGTGAGGCTTGGTGCTTTGGGGTTTGGCTCTGTTTTCAGAAGTATTGTGCATTCTCCTGAAAACAGTTCATGCAAACCCAAGGATCTTCTCTTCCACATCTCCTAAAGTGAAAGCAGTTGCAGAAATACGTAGTGTCACTGCACTGACCTTATCTGCTTTATCCTTGTCCTGGGAGTTCAGAAACCATTCAGCTAGCTGTTTTCTGATGCAATGGAAAAACAACTTGCTCCTTTTTTTCTTTCCTCTTGAAATCCCTAGCTATTACAATAAATTTTCAGTTAACCTGTAGTTTTCCTTTCTGATGCCCTAAGTTGTCCTAAACTATCTTTATCCTACCTTGCATGACTCCCAGTTCCTTAGTTTGTCAGGATTAGCTCTGGCTTGTGTGACTCTGCAGGGAACTGACCCTGGCCAGCAACTAATCACTCCCCAGCTGATGGCTCAGGTCCACCCAGTGGGCTGAGGGAGAGAATCAGAAGAGCAAAGGCAAGAAAAACTTGTGGGTCAAGATTAAAACAGTTTAAATGAGGGATGGTATGTGGAGGGGAAGGACAACGAGTGATGCAAAGGCAATAACTCACCACCTTCTACAAGCAGTGGGATGTCCAGCCAGTCTCTGAGAAATTACTATTTTGGAAAATACTGTCCCCCAGGTTTTTTGCCAAGTCTGATATTATGTGGTGTGGAACATCCCTTTGATCAGTTCGGGTCAGCTGTCCTGTCTGATCTATTTTGGTCACAGACAAAACACAGCACTATATAGGCTGCTGTGGAGAAAATGAACTCCATCCCAGTGAAACCAAGTACACTCTTCTGTCATAGAAGTCTCTGCTATGAGTGAAACGGTTTTAATTGCCTCCTATTTTATTTTATAGGCTCCTAACTGCTACTTTTAAAGTTCTCTTTAAATTTGTATCATGTAACATGTTCTTCCTCAGAGTATTGAGGTAGACATATTAATTACGTGTATATGATAGGTTAATTAACTTAATTATAGCTTCCTTGGTTATTGTAGTTGCTTCAAATATGGATATATTAGATAAAATCTTGACAATCCAAAGAACAACAAAAATATCTTTGCTTTAGGAACAAAAAAAGTTTGTGGGTTTTTTTTTTTTTTTTCTCTTTTTTCTCATGGTTATTCTGACAGTGCTGGATTACTTCCGTTTTAAAGCTTCTATATATTTTTCCTTAAAACAAACAGATTTTTTTTTTTTCCAAGTTTTTTTCTGGGCAAAAGCATTTAAAAGTTTTCGGTATCCGAGCTGCCCACTTCAAATTAATCAGTTCCACTTATTCTGCTTGTAATGCTGGTAATTTTGAGACGGATATTTTGCAGGGTATTGTAATCAACTTAAGTAACTATCTTCTAGTCTGAAGTCTCACACAAAGGCTGCGACACTGAGGAAGCCAGGAACCTTCAGTCTTGGTTCCTGATCACTGTTGCTGAGTATCTTGAAAGGCTGGATGACAGCTGTCTCTCCTTGGAATAGATATTCCTTGGCTTTGGGAACCCCTTGATTTTCAGCTGCCCATTTTCGATGGCTGAGTGCATGGCCCCCGTTTTGTGGTTCAACCATAGACTCATAGAATCCTTTAGGTTG
>NW_008606439.1:0-770 GCF_000691845.1 Merops nubicus
GTCTCACCACTCTCCTGGGGAAGAACCATCACCAGCAGGGAAAATAACCTGGTTTAGTCAGGAATAAATTGGTGACTTGAGCTGTAACTTGCTTCTTTTAGCACTGGCTGGGGCAAAGGAGTAAAGAAGTCTGGAACTTGCTTGTGGAACTGGATAGCGTTTGTTGTTAGAAGCTTAGGGATAAAAACAAGCAAATTTAAGTTCTTCTAGTAGCATGAACCAACGTTTTTAAACTCAAAAGGCAGTTGGGAAGAGGAAAACAGGCCCAAAATGTGCCCTGATGCCTGCCTGTGTGTCTTCCTCTTCACTGCATGGGGGTTCCCAGAGCCAGTCCTGCTCCTGCTGGGTGGGGAAGGCAGTAACTGCTCTCTCAGATGTTGATTCCTTTCACCAGCATTGACAAAAGCAGCTGGATGAACCCAGTTCCACCAGAGTCCCTAAAAAGAGACTGACAGCACCTCAGCTCTGAGACCTCTCAGCAGAAAATGGGAGCCCAGGGGGATCCCTGCAATCCTCCAGCTATTGGGAACCTGCCAGAGCCCCTTCATGCTGAAAGAGAAGTTGGGGGGATAATTAACATTTGAAGGAGGAGCAAATCTCTCTGCCCTTCATGAGGAAGCCTTGACAGACCCCTGTATTCTCCTCTGTGCCAATGCTCTGCCACCCAACCCTAATTATGGAATAATTATAGAGCAATGATGCATTTTCCTTTAAAAAAAAACGATGAGAACCACATTGAGAATCTGTTTACCAATTAAATCAGATCCACG
>NW_008606439.1:792-9371 GCF_000691845.1 Merops nubicus
TGCCTGGATCCACTCCAGGCAGGGCAATTTGGGGAGGGCTGTGGGAGGAGCCCACGGTGCCACGCTGTCCCCAGGGGGTGCCAGCAGATGTTCAGACATTTGGCCACCCCAATTGTTGATGATTTTGTCAGGGAGAGCCCGGTGGAGAGGGTGGGGGAAGAGGAGAACTGGGACATGCTGGAGCTGCAGCAATCTGTTGCCCCAACCCTGGCAGCTCTCGGCGTGGTGGGAGGTGGATGTGTGTGGAGCTGGGGGGGCTCTGAGCCGGACCCTGAACCTCGAGGGGAGTTTGAAGCAGTGCTGTGGGTGCGGAGGGATGCTGGAAACGTTCAGATTGTGTGTGGGAGGTGGAGATCCGAGGGCAGGGACAGGTCCCTGCACCAGCAGGTGGCACTGACTCATTTCACTGCTCTGGAAACCTCCCTGCGTTGCTGCAGGCTCCCTCCTGGACCTTTCTACCCTCTGCCTTTAGAGGCAGTCATCGCAAAAAAAATCACTTTAAGGTTGAGTTAAGTTCTGGGCTTCCTCTTGGAGCTGTTTGTACCGGGGTAAAATTCGTCTTGCTGTGGGCTAGGGAGGTTTTGGGGATCTATCTGTTGCTGGGGAGGGGTGATGGGGGCTGGTGGCACAGACCTTGTGTTTCTCTGGAGCTTGGTGGTGGCTGGTAGGCTGATGGTAGCATGACTTGGGTTGGAAGGGACCTTAAAGATCATCTAGAGCCTTGTAATCTTACCTGGTGTGAGTTTAGAAGACACAAGAAAGCACAAACATCAGTGTTGGGTTTTTTTTCTGGCTTCCCTGAGCCACGTATTAAAAGGAAAACCCCCCCAAATCTTTGTAAAAAGACTTGTGTGTCCTCCTCTTCCAGCCTTGAGTGGAAGCACTGCAGGCCCAGGGTGCTGGTGGCCTCTTTGTCCATCTCCCAAGCCCAGATTCCATCTGTTTGACCTCCTGGGTTGAATGAGGCAGTGATCTGCTTGAGGAACACCACAGAGAGGGGGGGGAAAGGCTTCTGGATGGATGAGGGTCTGGTGGGCAGAGCTGCCTATTGAAGTGGGGGATTTTAATCCCTGAACAGATGGGCAAGCAGGAGATGAAATGCCTGGTGGTAAAGCTGTCAGCCAGGTCAAAAGAAGCTGGTGGTGAAAAAGGGGCCTGACCTTCTCTGCTGTGCAAATGGAAACCACCACCCAGATCCAAGCACGGGACCAAAGGGCTTGTTAATTAAAGAGAAAACAGAAGAGGAGCCAAAAGGAAGAGCTGGAGGGGGATTACTTCAAGCTGCAGGCCAAAGAGGTTGAGTTTGAGGCTGAGTGTGAATGATTTGAAGCCCTTTATGCAACCAGCACAAGCAGCAGAGTGAGTAGATGGAGGGAAACCAAACTCTGAGAGCTGCAGGTTTGTGGCCCTGGGACAAAAGGAGAACTTTCAAAGCAAGGCTGCAGCTGAGCACAACAATTTCAGCCAAGCTGGGCCAGAGCTGTTCTAACAGCACACCAGGAAACCTGTTTCAACCAAGACATCCCAACCCAAGCCCCTCCCCAAGGTCTGGGCGTGAGGAGGAGAGAGATTTAGAGGGGAGAAGGGAGCGAGGAGGGGATGAGGGAGTGAGGATCCATCTGGGTGGATGAAAAGCTCTTTCATTCTTGCACTCGTGGTCAGCCCAGTTTTCCAAGCACCTTGCTGCAGGTTTGAAGGTCTGGAAGGCTGTGGGGAACAGAAATACTCATCCCAAGGCTGGTGGGATGGGTGAGACCCTGGGATGGGTTGCCCAGGGAGGTGGTTGAAGCCCCATCCCTGGGGGTCTTTAAGGCCAGGCTGGAGGAGGCTCTGGGCAGCCTGATCTAGTGGGAGGTGTCCCTGCTCATGGCAGAGGGGTTGGAACTGGGGGATCCTTGGGGTCCCTTCCAACCCTGACAGATTCTGATCTGTTTTAGCAGAGGATTTGGTAGCGTTGGCTTGATGGTTGGACTTGATGATCTTCAAGGTCTCTTCCAACCTAAAGGATTCTCTGATTTGATGGCAGGGCTTGGGGCACCCCCCTGTTCTACTGCTTCTGAAGAGTTTTCAGTCGTGGTGCTGGGAGCTGTGGAGAACGGGGAGCAAATGTGAAAAATCTTGAAAAAAACCAACCTATTTTGGGGGGGAGAGAGGATGGTTTCTCAGGCAGGGCCTGTTCTTGCTGGCTGTCCTACCTTGGAGGAAGAGGCATGAGCTTTGTGGAGGTTGAGGGTGACAGAAAGCCCTAATCATCCATGATCCTGAGGTGGAAGAGGATGGTTTTTGGGGTCCTCCATCTGTGTCTGTCTCTGAGCCTCACTAGGGACTTCTCAGCCACTGCACTCCCCAGGTTTGGTGGGAGTCCTGCCTCAGAGAGGGTAAAACCCTTGGCTGCACCTTCCTCTCCAGCCTGCCCTTGAAGCTGAGGTGGAAACGCTGACTCCAGAGGGCTCCTTTTGGACTAACTGCCACCTACACTTGACTGATGGGACTCCAGGCCCGGGCAATCTGGAAATCCATCAGAGCTGCGAGCTGCTGCGGGGCTGATTTGCATGTCAATGACCTAGGGGAGGTGATTGCCTCCCGCAGCCTCCCTGGCTTCTGCTCCGGGGGAGTGCCAGCTACCCCAGCTCCTGTCCCTTTGGGTGAGGCCAGGAGGGAGCAGAGACCTTCTCCTGAGCTCATGAGGACTTCTAGGGTGAGGGTGGGGGTTGTCTGAGCACAGCAGGGACCCCTCTGACCCCCTCCCCTCCTTGTTGGGGGCACGTTGTGGAGCTGCATCCCTCCCTGGTTAGAACTCTGCAGGCTGATGTCTCCAGGGCTGGCAATCTGGGCCAGGGAGGGCTCAAACAGGCAGGAGGGTGGGCGTGCTGTGGGAGCAGATGACAAAAGGAGCTCTTTTGACCTTGCAGGAGTCTCAGCTCCTCCCCCTGCCAAGGTTCCTGAGGGCTGCCAGAGCTCGGCGGGTGTCCCCCTGAGATTTGGGGGGGGGGGTGAGGTGACAGCTTGTCAGACTCGAGGTGACACTTCTCCTCACCCGTGTGCTGGTGGGACAGGCTTGGCTGAAGGTGGGGAGCAGGAGGCTGGCACCCTTGGGCTCCCTGTGGGTGCCCAGGGGATGCCAACACCATCCTCTGGCAGCAGGGGTGGCCTGGGAGCACCACGCTGTGGCTCTCTACACTCAGAGATCTCCCAGTCTTAGGTGCCCTCAAGCTCTTCCCTTCTTGGGCTTCATTTAGAAGCCCCACCTCGTTAGGAGGAAGGACTAGATCCTGTTTCCCTGGCCTTGATTTTGTTTTCTGGGTGGTGTTCAGCTTTTGGCAGCTGGAGGTGCTGCCCGTGAGGGGGACCTGCCCAGTTTGGGGACCAGGGTGGCCTGAGGGACCAGGGTTGTCCTTCTGCTGCCTGCCAGAGCCCTGGCTGCAGGATGGGGCTGGGGGAGAGAGAAATCTGAGAGGGATTGGGCTGGGGACAGCCCTGGGGGCATGGGGGTGGGTGCTGAGGAGGGTGACGTTGCTCCTTCAGGATGCCAGGAGAGGGGAGGATGCTCAGTCACCATGGCAACAGCAGCCAGGGCAGGGATGCTGGGGGAGGCAGCTGGGAAGGATGCTGAGGGGCTGTGAGTGAGCTTAGGCTGGGTGCTGGAGGTTTCTGAAGGCTCCCAGAGCCTGGGATGCTCCAACAGCTTCTTTGTGTGTGCTGGCTGCTAAACCCACGAGCCCAAGGAGGTGGATGATCCGCCAGGAACCCCAAAATATCTCCCTGGTTAGTACCATTGCAGTGGAGACCTGAGCTGGGGGACTCTGCTCGGCTGTTTTCTCAGCACCTCCCCTCAGAAACGAGGCAGGAGTGGGAGGAAGAGGATCTGCCAAGCAGAGGGGGCTGCTCTCAGCAGAGCTCTGGAAACAAGGGGGACAGAACACGTGGAGTCCACAGCTTCCTCCAGTGCTCTGTTAATTTTCCTGCCTGCAGCATCCTCTGAAATTCCTCCCAATTAAAACCCAGGCTCCTTTCTCCCCCCTGCCAGGAAGAGCACAGAGAACAGCCCCTCTTACCAGCAGCAAAACTCCATCTTTAGCAGGTTCCTCCAGCACTCTGGCAAACCCAGAGCTGTTAAACATTTCCCTTTCTACGGCTGGATTGAATTACTTGGGAGACAGAATGTTAAATCTCCTCTGCTGGGCTTTGTGGCTTCCAGCAGGAAGGGGCTGAGCTGGAGCAGGAGCTGTGTGGAAATCTCTGTGCTGGTATGTAGGGCAAGCACCCCGAGCAGCTTTCCCAAGCCCTCAGCACCACACAGAAGCTCCTTTCTCCTTCCCCACGCTGGGTTTGTCCCTTCCATCCCTGAGCTCTCTCTGCTGGCTGCCTCCTCCCAGAAGGGCTGATGCTGGGGTGGTCCTGGGCCAGCTCCATCCAAGCCTCGTCCTGCAGTGCTGCTGGAGCAGGAACGAGCTGGGTCTGTCCCCAGGGGTGAGATGGAGGCACTGGTTTGGGTGGGAAGGGACTTTTCAAGGTCCTTCTGCAGGGAGCGGGGACATCTGCAGCTAGAGCAGGGTGCTCAGAGCATCATCCAACCTCCCCTGGGATGGTGCCAGGGATGGGGCAGTGACCACCTCTCTGGGCAGCCTGGGCCAGGGGCTCAACACCCTCAGCAGCAAAAATGTCTTCTCTCTACCCTAAATCTCCCTCTTTGAGTTTCAAACCATCCTCCCTTGTCCTGTCCCAACAGCCCCTGCTCAAAAGTCCCCCCCCAGGTTTCTGGCAGGCCCCTGGCAGCCCCCAGCAGGTCTCCCCAGCTGGAGCCTTCTCCTCTCAGCTGCCCCAGCCCAACTCTCTCCTGCTGGGCTCCCAGCAGAGGGGTTCCCCCCTCGGGGCATTGCTGGGGCTCCTCTGGCCCCGCTCCAGCAGGTCCCTGGCTCTGCTGTGCTGAGGACTCCAGAGCTGCCCCAGCACTGCAGGGGGGTCTCCCAGAGCTGGCAGAGGGGCAGGATCCCCTCCCTGCCCTGTGCCCAGGCGGCTGGGGGGGCAGCCCAGGCTGGGGGGGGGCTCCTGGCCAACTCCTCCCCCCCAGCACCCCCAGTTCCTTCTCCCCAGGGCTGCTCCAAACCCCTTCACCCCCAGCCTGGGCCAGGACCTTGCCCCCCTGAGGAGCTTCACCCAGCTCCACTTCTCCAGCTTGTGCAGGTCCCTCTGGATGTCACCTCCAGGATTGCTGAGAACACACTGGATTGTGCTCTCCCTGCCGTTGATGAAGGTATCAAACAGCACTGTGAAGATGTGAACCAGTGCTGAAACACTGTTTTTATCATTCCTTGCCTCTTAGCCAGCTTGTTACCTGCTCTCTGCTACTCAAACCTGAGGGCTGTGCCCTGCTGCGTTCAAGGCCACACCTTGAATCCTGGGGTCAGTTTTGGGCCCCTCACCCCAAGAAGGACCTTGAGGGGCTGGAGCGTGGCCAGAGAAGGGCAACGGAGCTGCTGGGGAAGGGTCTAGAGGCCAAGTGTGGGGAGGAGCAGCTGAGGGAGCTGGGGGTGCTGAGCCTGGAGCAAAGGAGGCTCAGGGGAGACCTTCTGGCTCTGCACAGCTCCTGACAGGAGCCTGGAGCCAGGGGGGGGTCGGGCTCTGCTCCCAAGGGACAGGACAAGAGGAAACAGCCTCAATTTGCCCCAGGGGAGGTTGAGGTTGGGCCTGAGGAACAACCTAGAGGGAAACAGGGAAGATTCTCCTTGTGCCATCAGCCAGGAGAAGAGGAATGCAGAACATCTCTGCCACATACCCAGGGCTACCAAGGAAGAGAGAAGCCTGAGGATGGAGGTGGCCCTTTGCTGTCCTGTTGGGCAAAGAGGAACCTCATCTGTTGCAGTTACTTCATTTACAGGCTTTTAATTGTGTCTCCTGCTGCTGTTGGGGTTCTGGGGCTCTGTGCCAGCAAGTGGGTGGGTTCCCAGACTTCCCAAAGCGTGGACCTGCTCAGAAGCAGCTTCTGGAGGACCCAGCCCACCCCACCTCTCTCTTCTTGGTTAGTTGTTGCAGGGAGTCTCCAGTGGAGAGCTGGCAAAGATTTACATGTGGCATGAAATGAAGGGAGCTCATTTTAGTGTCTAATCTGGGCAAAGCTGAAATTTGGGTTCTCAAAGCCTTGCTCTGCCTCATCATTGCTGCCACATCTGCTTCACTCATTATTCTTTGACTCCTAGAAGTTTGTTTTCCCTCTGTTTCAGCAGGGTGAGTGATTAGAGCAGATCTTTGGAATCTTTGGTAGTAACAAGGGTGCTCCAGGCTCTGGGGTGGTTGAGCAGCAGGTCCTGCAGCTCCTAAAATTCCCACCTCCCTGTGCCTGGGACTGGAAGGTGCTTGGGGAGAAGATGACAAGAGCCCCTGGCAGGAGTGTTTGATGTCTGTGAGATGTTTCTGATTCAGCTCTCCACCCCAGTCCCCTTTGGAGGATCCAAGAATGCAGATGAAGCACCTGAAAAGAGGTTCTCAAATAGATCCAGTTGGGAGAGGAGTGAGAAGTCCTCTGGATCTCAAGAAGTGAGTGCTGAGAGGGACACCATCCTGCTGTGATCCTGGAGCAGAGCTCCTGCCAGGACCTACCCTGATGCTGAATGAGCTCAGGTTCATTCATGTGCTGAAGAAGGTTCACATTGAGACCCAGAGAGCTGAGGAGGAGGATGCTGAGGAAGAGCTGCTGGAAAATAGATGGGTGGGACTGGGCTGGACTAGCCAAGATATCTCCCAGTGGGCTCCATCCAGCACAACTGTGACCCAGTAACGCTGAAGGTCAAGGGAGCACTTGACTTCTCCTCC
Organism: Merops nubicus; assembly: GCF_000691845.1. Classification (NCBI taxonomy): domain Eukaryota; kingdom Metazoa; phylum Chordata; class Aves; order Coraciiformes; family Meropidae; genus Merops; species Merops nubicus. The sequence goes on from NW_008606439.1 coordinate 7,603, forward strand.
CTTTCTACACCAAAGACCTTGGTGTCATTCAGCCAGCAGCTCCTTGGGCTGTGTCTCCTCCTCCTTCACCTCTCTAGGTGGGGCAGATGCAGCCTGGGGTGATGAGAGGACAGAGCTGGGGGGGGGGAATTCAGCTCTGGTGTGCACTCAGGGCTTGGAAAGGGGCAGAAAGGAGAAGTGGGGAGTGGATTTGACAAGAGCACAGTAGTTGGGGGTCTGTGGGATGAGCTGGAGTTGCAAACCTTGAAGATCTAGTGGTGGGAACAGAGCAGAGCACCCCACAGTTGGCTTTTTGGGAGGTCTGACCTTTCAAAGCTTGAAATCCAGGGCTGAGAAAGCCAAATCCAAAACGTTTTGGCAAAGGACACGAGTTTCCCTCCACACCATCTGGGATGGAGTTTGGGGTTGGTCTTTTATTTTGGGGGTTTTATTTTGCTTTGAAGTGACACTTATGGAGCAGGCAAGATGTCAAGAGGCTGGATGAGGAATTGGGCAGAGGCAGGAGAAGCAGCAGCTCGGGCACAGAAGCTGTTTGCTGCTGAGGAGCCTCTGGCTTTAACCTCCCCAGCATGGCTGAGACAGGAGCTGAGGGGGTCTTGGCTGCTCTTCAGTGTCAGCAGGATCTAGAGGCAGCTCCATCCTGCCCCTGCTGCACCTCAACTTGCCCCAGGAGAGGGTTGGGTTGGCCATGAGGAGAAATACCTCATGAAAAGGGTTGTTGAGCCCAGGGCAGGGGTGGAGTCCCCACCCCTGGAGGGGTTTCCAAGCTGTGGAGATGTGGGGTGAGGGACACGGGGCAGTGGGGACCTGGCAGTGCTGGGGGGCTGTAAATCCTGCAGCCTGGAGCTGCCCCAGCACCTTCTGTCTTCCTCCTGGCCCTGAAACCAACCCCTTTGGGCAGCTCCTTCCCTTCTCCTTGCTTCTGCTCTCCTTCAGAGGGGCTGATCCACCCTTGCTGTGTTCTTCACAAAGCCATGAGGGGCTTTACTCCTCCCTTGGGCAGCAGGGGAGCTGGGGGGCTGCAGGAGCCCCCCTGAGGAGTCAGCTCTTCTGAGAACTCCTTGCCTCCTTCCCAAAAACCCCCTGATTTGCTCAGGGTCCTTTATGCTGCAGAGGTTTTGCTGCTAGGGGGGCAGCAGGTTGGTCTCAGCTTCCTGGGGGTGGATTCCCTGGGGAGGATCCAGAGGGAACACACAAACAGCTCCCGGGTTAATGAGATTAAATGGAGCTGATGGAACATCTCAGCTTCTCCAGAGTGTGCTTCTCACCCCAGCACGGTTTAAATCCAGGTCTGGAGTCACCAAGTTGGGCAAATCCTCCTCTCTGGGGGCACCAGCTCCAGGCTTTGGTCCCAAGCAGGGTTGGGATTTCCCCCTTGGGTTGATCAGAGCTGTCCCTGGAGCTGAGCTGTGCTGGCAGCCCCAGAGCTGAGCCCCCCAACCCCCGGGGGGGGGGGTGTTGGTCGTGGTGCTGGCATGGAGCACCCCCACATTGAGCTGAGACCCCTCCAGCCCTCACCCCAGGGCCACATCCTGGCTCGCTGAGCCTCAGAGGTGCAGGGCTGAGGTCTGGTGAGGAAATATAAAGAAAAGGCAGTTGTTGTTTCTTTTCAGCTTAGCTTGAATGTCTCTCTAATCCCGTGGCAGGGAAATCCAAATCCTGCTCTTTTGCTGGAATGAAGATGCTCTTCCTGCTGCTTCTCCCAGCAGCCTTCTTGAGATCAACAGAGTGCTCCCAGTGGGGTGGGCAGGGGGGCAGGTTGGGAGCCA
>NW_008606440.1:0-4407 GCF_000691845.1 Merops nubicus
CTCTGACTCCTACCTTTCAACCAGGACCTCACCATTCAGCTGCTGAAGGCCACGTGGGACACAGCAGGACATGCCAAAAGGGCACATCCCCAATGCAGACAACCGAGTCAGTCTATAAATGCCACTCACAGTCACACCACAAAAGGGAAACGGAAGCAAAGAAGTCAGTGAGGTGCCTGGTAAGGTGACACACCTTTGCCACTTTTACACTGCTTCCCCAATTGAAGGGCTGTGACATCAAAGGTGGTCCAGCAGCTACAACAGGGTCGTGTGGTGCTATTGACATGCTTGAGGGAGGGGATGCCACCCAGAGGGACCTGGACAAGCTTAAGCAGTGGGCCTGTGTGAACTTCATGAGACTGAACAAGGCCAAGTGGAAGGTCCTGCAGCTGTGTTAGGGCAATCCCCAGTATCAATACAGGCTAGGCAATGAAGGGTTTGAGAGCAGCCCTGTGGAGAAGGACTTGGGGGTGCTGGTGGATGAAAAGCTGGACGTGAGCTGGCAATGTGCTCTTGCAACCCAGAAGACCAACCACATCTTGGGCTGCATCACAAGAAGCGTGGCCAGCAGGTCAAAGGAGGTGATTCTCCCCCTCTATTCTGCTCTGGTGAGACCTCACTCTGTCCAGATTTCGAGTCCTTAGCACAAGAAAGACATGGATCTGCTGGAACAGGTCCAGAGGAGGCCACCAAAATTATCAGAGGGCTGGAACACCTCTTCTATGAGGACAGGCTGAGAGAGTTGGGGTTGTTTGGCCTGGAGAAGAGAAGGCTCCAGAGAGACCTTATTGGGACTTTTCAGTATTTAAAGGGGTCTTTTAAGAAAGATGGGGACAATATTTCTAGCAGAGCCTGTTGTGACACAACAAGGTCTAATGGTATTAAACTAAAAGAGGGGAGATTTAGACTAGATATAAAGAAAACATTTCTTACAATGAGGGTGTTGGAACACTGGAAGAAGTTGCCCAGAGAGGTGGTAGATGTTCCATGCCTGGGAACATTCAAGGCATGTTTTATGAGGCTCTGAGCAACCTGCTGTAGCTGAAGGTGTCTAAGGTACTGAGGATTTCACAGTATGTCTGTCAGCTTCTCTTCAGTGAGCCAGTTTGAGGGTGTCTTGTCCTTGGCAGCAGTGCAGCCTATTCCTGTTCCCTTTCCTGCAGGGGTCACCTGCCTGCCCCCCACCATGTGGAAAGTCACCCTCAGCCTGCCACGCTGCAGCACTTTTAGGGTGATTGAATTGCCATGATCTGATGCCCTCGTTGCCCTTGGAGCTTGTCCCCACTGGTTGGTCTGATTTATTGCCTACTCAAGCTGGGTCAGGAATCTGAAAAAGCAGAAGATGGAGGCTACATCTGCTGCACTAAATGCAACCACGACTCTCTCTGCAGGCAGGATTTACCTCTGGCCTTGTGCTGGTGCCTTCCAGACCACTCTCTGAGCCAATGTCACTGCATAGAGCTAAACCAGCAACGAGGCATCTAGGTTGCTTTCATCTGAGGGAGTTTAACCAGTGAGTGCCAGAGCAAGGAGAGGAGAAGATATGTGGCCCCAAGCAAGGAGAGGGGAAGGAACAGAGAGAGGTTGGCAGTAAGGGTAGGAGGGTAAAGAGGAGAGCCTCATCCTTTCTACCCTGGCAAGCAGTTCAGCAAAAGCCCATGATCTAGCCGTGCACAAAAAGCTGTGGTGTTTTCACCCAGTGCTGCTGCCTTGGCTGTCTCTTTGCAGGCTTAGATAAGCAGCAGTGCCAGCACAGAGGATGGAAGAGGAGGGCAGCCTTGCTTTAGACCAAGTTAGCTGTGATGGATCCACACCTTCCACATTGCCACCTGTTGACTGGAAACCCAATGTGATTGAACCCCTCCTCTCCCCACTCCACCCTCTCTTCTTTTTTTTCTTTTTTTTCTGTGGCATTCAAAGAATTTTGACCAACACCACCAAAAGAATTTGAATAGGTGAGTGAATCACAGGCTGTAGAGTATGGCTGGACAAATAATCCTAATCTGATCAGATCAAAGAGTTTCTCAGAACATACAATGAACTTCCAGAAAACTGCATCCTGGATTGCATCAAGGATTTCACTAGCAGAGAGGTTAAACCAGAAGAAGTGACTTGCTCACTCCACTGCCTACAGAATTATTTTAAAATAGCACAAAATGAGGTTTCAGGAGCACCACATTCAGCAGAGTGAAGATCTTGGCAGCTCAAGAAGGACTACTTGGCCAGACTTATTAGACAAGAGAACTGCTCACCTCAAGATGTGGGAAGGAGACAGAATGTCAGCAAGGTGAAAGGATTCCTTAAAAGAGAGTTTCTACTCAAGGCACTGTATCATCAAACTGTAACCTAAAGGTACGAGCTGTCTTGGTTCACTTTGCAGGAGAATGTGAAAAGGGCACAATGTCAGAGCATTAAGTATGTCACCAGTTTGGTATGTGAGCACAGGGGGATGTCCTGACCATCCTGCTGTTTTTTCCTGTGTGCATTCATCATGTACTGTCATGTCACCAGAAACTAGGAACTTCCTGGATTTTAACTTCTCAGAGTTTCAGCCCCACAACACTTGTGGTTTATCAGTGCATTAGAAAATATCAGCTCTGGACAAGGAGCACTCATCCAAAACCAGGCAGAGCAACGCTGATCCCCTCATTCTCATTCTCATTCTCATTCTCATTCTCATTCTCATTCTCATTCTCATTCTCACCACACTCTCATCTCTAGAACCCATCCAATTTGTGTAATCAAATCCCATTGCCACTTTTATCCCAAACTCAGCAAAAGATGGCCCAGTCTCTCAGCAGCTGGATGCAATGCTGCTGGGTCTTACACCATTTGCTGCTCTTGCTGTTTGTGAGTTCTTGCATGGTCAGCCTCTCAGAGAGGTATGTTTTAAAAACAGGCAGGCAGAGTGAGTCCCAAGCATACTGGAATGAATAAGCACATTACTTTGAGATAAAATGTTTTGGGTTAAATCTAGTGCTGCCTGGGGCTTCATTTTTTCACATGACTTTATATAGTTTTACCCACTTCAGTCTAGCAGAAAAGAATCTGGACAGAGTCCTGCTGCCTAAATCCATTCAGCATGATGGTGTTGAAAGTAACACTCATGTCATTCTGAAGCTTATTAAGAAGTATTTTTTAAGACCTGGAAAATAACAGGAGTGCTCTACTTGATGCTGTTGATGTTTTGGCTGAAGGGCTGTGTCTGGATGCTGCTGTATTGGAGAGCATCCAAAGGTGAGCCACATGAATGCTAAGACCCGAGCAGAGCATGACTTTGTCAACAGGTTGGAGGTTGTTACAGTTTAGACAGGACAAGACTTGGGCAAGTCAAACACAGTAACAGCCTGTCACTTGATAAAGGACTGACATAAATCTTCCTAGTGACAGCTGGGTGAAGGATGATGTGATATCACACAGTCTGAAGCAGAGATAAATAGGTTGGTGGTTATGGAGTAATTGTAAAGGTTAGAAGCACTGATTTAGGCTACCCAGGGCAGCTGCAAAGTTCCCTTCAGTGGAGGATTTTAAGAACAGTCAGTGAAACTGCTGACATGGAGAAGAGCCCTTGATTCATGTGAATTTGTGGCAGTGAGGCCCCAGATAGATTACCAGCCTCTTCCAATTACCTGTTTCTCTACACTGCTTTAAGTTCTGTGCAATGAATGAGTTCAAAGAGACTTAGAGGAGACATGGAAGGCCACCAAACTGTATAATCAGAGCTGATTTTGCTATATCCATCTCAGAAAAGTTTAGGTATTATTTCCTGGACTCTCCAGCACAAGATTCCCACTGGTTTAAGCACAGAGGAAGTGAACTGGAACTACAGCCTTATCAAGGGTTTCCCCAAAATGATATTTCCAGAGAAGGCCTCTAGTTCCCACTCTTTTCTACATCATCACATTTTCCACCCTTATTTACAAAGTATATACTTTTCCTTCTTGACCTATGACTTTAGATTCCTCTGTTTCTCTGCAAGCCTTCCCATGAGCTGGTGATGACCTTTTTACATACTCAAATAGTCTACACGGAAAATGAAAATAGTTTAGTCCCAGCTATCTGCAGATCAGGCTTAAATCATACCATGACCAAGCAGGACTTCCTGCAGGAAGAAAACATCTCTGCAAGACTCACGTTTGCAAGGCACCATAGCTGGGATAGGAACCACTCAGCCAGGTAACTCTGAGCACAGAAACCACTGCCCAGCTGAAGGGTGGAACGCTCACATCCATCAGGTGAGAAACAGTTCTCCACGTCCAGCAAGACATCAGCAGGGTCCCAGCTGCTGGCTCGCTGTACAGCTCACCTGGCTGGGAAGCTGCTTCACTGACACAAGACCTCTGGCTTGCCTCTCTCGTGGGGTTAGGTAACAAAGTTCACCTGCACTTGTGGCCATTTCATAGAATC
>NW_008606441.1:0-36762 GCF_000691845.1 Merops nubicus
TGTTTTAACACCTTCATCAATGATCTGAAGGGATCGAGTGCACCTTCAGTAACTTTGCAGATGACACCAAATTAAGTGGCAGTGTTGATTTGCTTGAGGGTTTGGAGGCTCTAAGAGGGATCTGGACAGGTTGGATTGATGGCCTGAGGTCAATTGTATGAGATTCAACAAGGCCAAGTGCCAGGTCGTGCACTTGGGTCACAGCAACCCCAGGCAAAGATACAAGCTTGGGGAGGAGTGGCTGGAAACTACCTGGCAGAAAAGCACCTGGGGGTGTTGGTGGGCAGCTGACTGAACATGAGCCAGCAGTGTGCCCAGGTGGCCAAGAAGACCAACAGCATCCTGGCCTGTATCAATAACAGTGTAGTCAGCAGGACTAGGGAAGTGATTGTGCCCCTGTACTTGGCACTGGTGAGGCCACAGCCGAGTACCGGATTCAGTTTTGGGCACCACAGTATATGAAAGACATTGAGGTGCTGGAGCAGGTCCAGAAAAGGTCAGGAAGCTGTTGAAGGGTCTGGGGAACATTTCTTACGAGGAGTGGCTGAGGGATCTGGAGTTATTTAGTCTGAAGAATAACAGGCTGAGAGGCAACCTCTCCTGAAAGGAGGTTGTAGAGAGGTTGGTGTTGGTCTCTTCTTCTAAGTAGTGATAGGATGAGAGGAAATGGGCTTAAGTTGCACCAGGGGAGGTTTAGATTGGATGTTAGGAAGACTTTTAATGAAAGAGTGGTGAAGCATTGGAACAGGCTGCCCAGGGAAGTGGTGGGGTCACCATCTCTGGAGGTGTTCAGAAAAATTTGTAGACATGGTACTTCAGGACATAGTTTAATGGTGATGGTTGTGTTGGGTTGATGGTTGGACTTGATGGTCTTGGAGGTCTTTTCCAACCTTACTGATGCTATGATTCTGTGTGAAGGAGTCAGGCACATCTATGCAATAACTTAAAGGGTGGGTGAATTATGCAAAATACAGCTTGCAGATGGAAGAAGTGGAGGTAGACCATTGCTGGACTGTTAAGAGTTATGAATCCATTCCCTTGTCAGCTGTGGGAAAAGTTTCAAAACAAAAAAAACAATCTGTGGGAAGTGGCTCTCTGAGATTAGACTTTATGCCCAAGTGAAAAACCCAGGGGAAAGTTATATAATGCTGAACTACCATTTAATTGGAGGTTTGATTGCTTATGGGAGGTGGGTGTGGGAGTCTCTAGCTCTTAAAAATCTGGCCTTGATAGCAAAGGACCGAAAGATAAAATAGATTACTCCTGGGAGAACATAAGCCAAACTGAATGTCAGTGTCTTGGTAAGGAACTGTGTGCCCTCCTTTCCCAAGTGGAATGCTATCTGCCTGTTACACCATGAGGTGCACCATCAACTCATGAGATAGAATGATGTGGAAGAAGTACAGCCAAGAACATTGACGCTTTGTAAAGAGCTTTACTTCATAGCAACATAAAACAAAGGAAACTTTGGGTGGAAATACAAAAATAAATGGTGTTAATATGTTGAGGATGATTTTCAGAGACAAAACTCCTAATTATCTTCCTTACTGAAAGGATACTGAAACTCTAACTTACTGAAAAGAAGTCCTCTTTTCCCTTCAGAACCTGCGTCACTTGCAGAGAGACTAAGGATCAACGGCCAATCTTAAGCAAACCAACCAAATAAATTAAATGGCTTTTTGAATAGCTTTGGCTGGAAGTTGAGAGAAGAACAGGGAAATAATGCTACTTAAGAGACCTGGAGGAGATTCTTTCTATTCCTGAAAAGTAAAACAGAATCGTTCAGGTCCTATGCAGAATTGCACAAATTGTGAGAAATCACTGATGATAAAATATATAAATGCTGGCAAGATATTAAACAGTGAAAAATATACTTTTGCAGAATGAGAGAAGAAAAAGTAATAAAGGAGGGTTTTTTTTTTTGGCTTTTTTACTACCGTGGAAAAGAATGAGGGCTGGGGAAGAGGAGGAAGATTTGCTGAATAGGAATAACAGTGATTTTTTTTTTTTTTTTTAAAGACCTAGACAATGGAGTTTTGTGTTTGTTATTCCCTGGTGAATTTGCAATGAGGAGAAAGGAATGTAATTGTATGGCCCTGTGATTAAGTCCATTTGCTGTGCAAAGAGACCCACATGGTCGTGGCAAGCTCATGACTCAGCTGAAACGAACATTGACAATTTTTGCCAAAAAGAGGAGGGAAGCCAGGATGCAGAGGATTTCATTAAGGAGCCCCAAAGAGAGGACAGCTGCACCTAATTTTCAGAAGCACGTAGTTGTCTTTGAGGAAGCCAAGCAGTACCAAGAAAAAAGCTTAATTTTTATTTCCCAGAGAGTCAAGCCATTCCATTTATTTTACATCTTCTTTTCTGATGTGGATTTAAGTAAGGTATCTGCTCTGAGAAGAGGTTTCTAGCAAAGAAGAATTTCTACTTTGTGTGTGCATAAGTATACCTATTTATGCTCAGTATTCACTACAGGTAATCAGTAGTTCATGATTTGGTGGTACCTGAGTGAAGCGAGAAGAAGTCATTCAACAAGGCTGCCCTGGAGCTGTCCAGTACAGAGCATTTCCTTTGCAGAAGTTTCAGTGCTTTGCAGAAAACCTGATTCTCTCAGCACTTGACCACATGCAGTTTTGGATTAATTTCCTGGTTTGCTCTGTCTGATTTTTAAATAGAGCAGAGGTAGTATATGTCTGCACAGTTATTTATAGGCAATTATTTTATAGGCAACTGCAGGCAATGAAATCTTGCTCAGAAGTCAAGGTGATATGAGAATGCTGTTATATGATGATTCTGTTATGAAAACTTCGATATACTAACACCAAAATAAAGCTCAATGTGGATGATTGACACCTGAGGTAGATATGTAGTCACTTCAAGTCATTAACCTATCCTCTTGTTTAAATAAACAGAGGGCAGTCTTTCCTGAAAATGAATGGGCCAAGATGTAGGGAATAATTTGATACCGTGTAAAACATTCATAATTTTAGTGCTAATTAGTATGAAATAATCCTGTTATGTTTTGTGACAAAGACTTTTTGCTGCCTTTTTCCTGAAGTGGTTACTTTCTAGTCTCCTTTGCTTATACATTTTCACTTGTTGATATTTCAAATCTATTTTTGTTGCCATGGAATCACTAAAAAAATGAACATATATCTTGTTGGTCATGGAGAGCAAACATAAACTGAATGTATGTCGGTGCTCCATAGCATAAATGCACGCACTGAACTCTGATGATCTGGAGGTTTTGGTTTGTACCATGACAGGCACTAGAAGCAGCTCATTTTGTAACTACTTTGAACCGAGTATTTAGTAATTAACTGGAGCAAAAAGTGTAAAAACATGCTATTATTTTCTCCAGCATCTTTAGCATCCTGGTGATAAATGGTCAAACTCCTGGGAATGGTTGCAGAAGGTTAAGGACTGGATATAATTAAAAAGGATCACTCCTGAAAGGGAGGCTGTGGAATACCATGGTCTGAAGAATCTGTCCTAGCAATGGTTTTAAACCATGACTTTTCATTTACGGTAAGAAATACAAATTGAAGCTGACATTTAACAGATCAATTTATCTCCACAAGCCTTCTTTATGTGAATTCATTAAGGCTGGATACATGGTGCTTTTGTCCAGCTGCATAATCTGTAGCTCCAAGTGCCAGAACAAACCCTGAAAACTCTGTAGGTGTTTGGTCTGAAACACTGTATGTGGTGCTCAAGATTTTTGTGTTCCTGGGAGCACAAAATGTGTTAGAATTCTGTCGTGTACAAATTCAGCTTTTTAAAACAAGGAAACAAACAAGTAAATCCCAAATCTATCAATTTTTTTTTAAAGCACCAGTTTGACATTTAAAAAAAAAAAGCCCATCTCAGCTTGAATAAATCTGGAATAAGTCTCAAAATGCATCTGGCATCTTTAGAAATGTCAGATTTCTGGCACGAACAATAAGATATTGTATTCCTTTCACTTTTTTTGAAAACCATGTATTAAAATTTATGACAATCGGCTTTTTTAATTTGTGGGATTTCTCTGAAAGGTACATTACACACCTGTTCATGCAAGAAAGCATGACCTGTACTTTGTTCAGGCCTGCCTGATACCATCAATATACAGTGTAAGCAACTTGTCAGAGGTTCTAGCAAGTGTGCCATGTTATTTTATTCTTTCTTTTGCAATCGGTGCTGATGACAGTAGACAATTCATAATGGACTTTATGGAAAATAAGTTACACATGTTTTGTATGTTTTGAGATTAGGGAGCTACTTTGGAAAAATTCATTTGCCCTTTTGAAAGAAAAAATGTTGCTTAAGTGGCTTTAATGGCCATTTAATTCACCTATTGCTAATTTGTCAAGTTGGCTGATTTGAGAATGTGATACTCCTGAATTATTGACAAATTCCAGGCCCCTTAATGTCAAAAAGAAAGAAAGGGCAGACGTGCTTGCTCTTTTCTCTTGAAGAGAACAGTTGGAAATGAAATGGCATGAAGGAGGGAGAATGGGAGTCTTCAGCTAGTCACTGTGTGGGCTATGGTATTGTGAAAGATATAATCTGTCAAAGTAGTCATACGTAGCATGCTCTTTATGTTAAATACTATTTAATTATTGCTCAGAAGAGAGGAAGAACAGTGCCTTAGTTCTTCTGGTTCCCAGGGGGAAACCTGAGAGGCGTGTGGGTGATGAGTGCTTATGACTGTTAGGGATCACTGCGGAGTATAGTAGCAAGTCTCATCCCTGGGGCCCAGATGGCTCTCTGACCCATATGTTGAAGATTTCTCCATAGACACAGAGTGGGAGGAAAGAATTTTCCTTCTTCCCATGTGCTGTAACCTGGCAAGATAGAACAGGATGCTGCCTTCCACCCACAATCCACCTTTGCAGTGCCAGCTTGCAGGGGATTGTCTGCAACGGCTGAGGAATAATTTTCTGCAGTGTTGACTATTGAGATTTCTGAGAACTTCCAAGTGTGTAAAAGACTTGCTTGTCCCTGGCTGTTGTAATTGTAACATTAAACACCTCTCAGGCTTGTGGGTAGTTCTCCTCACAGTATCTTGGACGTTTGGAGGTTTACTCCTATTGTACTAATAAATTCTGGTTAGTGAGTGTCTGAAGATAAAACAAGTGGCCAATAGCACAAGTTGCCTAGAGTGAAGTAAAAGAAAAAGCAAAGATATTGGAGGTAAATGGTTATAGCAATATTACAGGGTTCAGGGACTTTTTCATAGGGAGAAATGAGATAGTACTTATGCTTCTGCTAGCTTCATTGTGGAAGAATCACTCCATAGCATCACCGAGGGCATGGGTCAGAATGAAAGAAGATGTGATAGCTAGGTAGCTATGATAAGTGTGTGGAGCTATGTATCCAACTGTGAAGTGTCATCTGAAAATTCCAGCACACAAAGACACGTAGGGGACATTTTTAACATGTTAATACAAATATTGACCCCTAAACAACAAAAGAGAAGAGCTGGAATTACTTGTCACAGTGGGGACCCACCACTACTTATTAAAGAATTACAGGCAGTCAAAGGCCATTTTGAAGTGCTGGTGGATCTCTGCTAGAAAGACTGCTAAACCTCTGACAGCAGGATTAATTCCTTCAGCACTTCTGAGGTGTTGTAATAAAAAAAAAAAAATAGTTGTCATTGCTGACTTCAAGACTTCTGGTAGACATCTCATGCCCAACTATGGCTGCATATTCTGTGCATGTGATGGGGGACCTATGGAATAGCTGCTGGGTGTACTCTGAATACCCAACCTTTTTCTTCTGGTTACTCATCTGTCTGTTGGTCTTATTACCACGAGGAGAGGTCAAGATATGAGGGCTGGCAGTGGCTCCCCCTGAAGCCACATTCTGCCCTTCAGCACAGCAGGAGGGTGGGGCTGTCTGGGCCTGTCCCACCCTCTTCCTCCTGTCTGCCCTTTATCACACTCTCCTCTTACCTTCATAGGTTCCGTTCTACAATAGAATAGTTCAGAAAAGCAAGCAGCTTGGATTAGGGTGATGTGCCAGAGGGACAGGGACCATGCACCTTGAGGTCAAGTGCCATGGAAATTGCACTCTGAAGAGTGGGGAGGGCTACTGGAAAGGAGCTGCAGAGATACCTAAACATGGAGGTTGGAAGGGACCTCCTGGGATCATCCAGTCCAGCCTCTGCTCAATGCAGAGCCAGTTAATGCAGACTGGCTAGGGTCTTGTTCAGCCCGGGTTTGAATAACTGCAAAGATGGAGATTTCTAGTGTCTTCCCGTCTTCCTGGTAGAAAATGTGTCTCTGGCACTGAGTTGGCATTTCCTCTGTTCCCATGTGTGCCCTCTACGCTTTCCCGTTAGGCAGCTGCAGCCTGCACTGATTTCTCCCCACAGCTTTCTCTGCGTTTAGGGAGGGAGGCTGGGGCTGAGGGAGAGAGTAAGCTATCCCGACTATATTCCTCCCTCCCACGTAGATTCCCATAACCCCAGAACAATATTGATCAGGACTGCATGCAGCTTCCCCATGCTTGCTCCCCATGCCCCAGGAATCCTTCTGTGTCCTCCCAGACATCTGACCTTCCTCTCAGTTTTGGGTTTTCTTGTAGAGACTTGTAGCAATGCTGCACACCCTTCCCCTACCCCAGGAGCCAGATTGCTTCAGCATAGCCCATTCTTTAAATAACTAGGAACAGGTTCATTAGCAGCCACTGAGGAGTACCTACAAACAGCACTGCTTCTGACATCATCCTGAATAATCATTGTCACCAAGGTATTCTTTGTAGGTTACTTCAAAGATGTTGGATTTTTTGCTGTTAGATAATCATGTCAGTATGTCCTGTGGCTCCAGGGCAAGGACAAAATAAACCAGTGTGTTTGGATGTGTGAAGCTGTATTGAGTTTGAATGGCAAGGTTTTAGTAGTGGAGGAGCCTACAGAATTGGCTTCTGTGAGAAGCTTCTAGAAACTTCTCCTGTGTCTGATGTGGGATTGTACCATATCTTGAACTGTATGTGTTTCTCAAAGTATGAAATTTTGGATATGTTTGAAACAGCAAATGTTTGTTATCCTGTTTGAGCATGAATGTGCTAAACTTCTGTTCTCTTCCTTAAAAAAACTGTTTAAAATATTAAGGGTATGATTTATCTCCAATGAAGGTAACTGGATTTCTTTCAAAGTTTTCACTCATTCAGGTCCTAAAATTCTCTAGAATTTGTCATTCCCATTCCTTCAGCAATCATAGACTCCTTTGAATGACTTACCAATATTTTCAGTGCAACCAAGACTAAGTAAAAACCTCTATAATTTAAAGCACAGAATTAGGAAACCTAACTTTTTTGTTTTGTTTTTACTTGTATGCCTCTTCTTGGTTTTATGTCAATGAGTTTATATATCACTGGCAAAATACTAATATATGATCAGATGTTTTAAAGGCCAGCCTATTTCATGATACCTTTATATGTAGTCTAAAGGCTTTTATACGAAGTTAAATGGAATAAACACAGAATCATAGAATCATTTAGGTTGGAAAAGACTTCTAGGATCATTGAGTCCAACCATAAATTTAACACTGTCAAGCCCACTGTGAAACCATAACCCTATGCATCACATCTACATGTCTTTTAAATACCTCTAGGGATGGTGAGTCCTATTCATTCTATAGAAAACCCCAGTAAAATCAAGTTTTGAAGCTTGAACAGAGACTTTAATCAGCTTTTCCCACTGCTCTGGATTGCTATTAAAAAAAAAAAAATTGTTGCCTTTTATTGACTGTTTCTGGAAATGAGGGAAGTAAGAGGGAGGACAGTTAAAGAATTCGAAAGGACTGAGCTTTCAAATAAAGTTTTGAAACCGTCAGCTGAAGCAGGGTTCTGTGTCATCATTCTTCTCCCCTCCAACATTTGACAGTACTTAACACCAAAAAAAGCATTAAATATGATTTGTGGAAAAAGACAATGACACTAATGGGCCTGATCTGTTGTTCTCAGTGCTGGCATCCAGGCCTGTTTTGAGGAATAAACAAGTCAAATGAATAGAAGAAAAAGATAGGAAGACAAAAACCATAACATATTTCTGATGCTGGCCCTTAGCTTGCAGGAGGCAAACAGAACCCACAGACTTTCTCTTCCCTTCGCATAGCAAACTTACCTGAAATCACCTGTTGTGCATTTGTTATCTGCTTCTCTCTTGTTTTCACCGTGAATGTGGCAATTATGACATTGCAAGTAACAGCTTAGGCAGCCCTTTCCTCTCGTTTCTAAAAATGGAGAACAAAACTAAAAAGATGGAAAAATAATAAATGGTAGGGGAAAATAAAAAAGGGAGTGAATAGCTATTGGCAAAAATGTGTGTGACGTGGGGACCAGGCTGAATTTGGTGATATTGACGGGGTTTCTGAATCCTCATCTGGCTTGCTTTTCTGAGGACTGTGAGGTCACAGCAGCAATGGGTGAGCAATTCTCTGTCTCTTGTCATCTAGGCATGATGATAATGTAGTCTTCAAATTGCAGTAGAAGTTCTTACTTGGATTGTTTCTGTTTTTATGTTACCTTTATACGTCTTTCTTTTTTTTCTTTCTCATTCATTGTTAGAGATTGTTGGACCTTCCTCTTGGACTTGAGCCAATTTCTATAGTGGTTTCATTGCTAAATATTTATAATTACATGTATTTATATATAATTATTTTATCTATATATTCCCATTATTGCGTTATATGCCCTAATGTCTGTTTTTCTTCTGTTTACTGACAATTGTCACCGCCCAGTAGATTTCTATGTTCCTTAGCTCGGACAAAATGGTCTCCCAAACTATTGCTCCAGGTAATCATTTGTAATAAATTATTTTCTGTTTGCCTGTTTGGTAATATAGATACATATATATGTACAGACTTAAAATTTGAAATTTCAGATTTCTTGTAGGAGTAGGTTCAAACGTTTCTTACACAGAATCCTATTATCCTGTGCTAGGTTGGTTTCAGCTGTACAGTCTGAGTGTCAGATTTTATCCTATTGATTAGCTGGTTTGTTTTCCTTGGGTCTGTCCAAGGACAGAAAATTCTGTGGAATCTCAAGTTGCTTGATAAAGAGAAAAATAACAGCACGGGCTTTTCACAGATGGAATGAAATCATGGTTTCCAGGGAGACCTCAAATTCATTTGTTGTAGCCAGAACACTGAGCTTACAACTGTGGTTGCTTACATAAGTTGCCCATCCTATATTGTTTTCCAATCAGTTGTGTATCAGTCGAGCAGCTTGAGCGCTGTGGTAAGCTGCCTTTTTCTTTAACTTGTGATTACTAATTGCCAGCAGTTGGCACAGCATCCTCTTGGAGTGGGAACAAATCCAAAAATGTGCATAGTGCCAGAAGAAATTGGATTTTAAAAGACAAGCCTTCTGTGACTTCAGATGTTGGAACATAAATACAAATTTTCTCTGTGGGTTTGCTGTGCTTTACTGAATTACGTGAAAACTAAACAGACCATCCCACTTAAGAGGACTCTTCACTTTCAGAAATACGTATCTTCTTGCTTGGGTCATAACATACCTTCTTCGATGTACAGCATCAAAATTGGTATAAAGCCCTTATACAGTGGATATAAACCCTTCTTTCTGAACACAATCTGCATAATACTTTATGCAGTGTATGTATCAAAGATATAAATATGAAGTGTAATCTTACCATGTAGTACTAATTCCTGTGGGTTTGTGTGTACTGAATACATCTAATAGTGGAAATTGTAATCAAGCTGCGGAATAGTTTCATTTAAACTGTCAGTCTATTGGGTTTTTGTCTTACCTGTCCCTAAAATGTCTTTTGGAGTGAAGACGGAAGCAGCTTGCTTTGTAAGTAGTTTGAGCAATGCTCTTTTGACTGTTAACCATTTTTAATGAGAGATTTTAAATTGTGTCTGTGACACAAATGAAACATTAAATATAAACTTGACATAGTTGTTGGTGCCTTTACTGAGGTTTGGGGGAGAAATCCAAAATAATATTTGAGCAGCAGGAACAGACTGCACTAGTGGATACTTGAGAGACCACACATGTATATACAGACAGGTGAGATCAGCTTCTGAAAATGCAGATGAGATGTGATGCTGGTGTTTCTCTAAGGTCTCCAGCATTCATTAATATTTTGCAGACACTTTGACATTTACTCACCTTCAGCTAACCCAAGTTGCTTTGCTGTCAACACTGCACAGCTCCCATTGCTGCAGCTGTGGACTTGATGTGCTCACTCAGCTGCAGTAGGTCTTTGCCTGCATCTCTCCTCACTTCTTTCATGTGTTTCTCCAGCTCTGTCTGGAGGTCACTGTTCTTTTGTCTGTCTATCAGGTAGACTTAGAATTTTAGAGGGAGGGGAAACAAATCTGTGTCTCTTACTGTTGCCACTGTTCTAAAAAGAAAGAAAGCAAAGGTGGTGGGAATGGGAGGGAGGGCCCAAGCAAAACTCCCATTAGCCTTTTCTTTTGAAGGGAGTCTGGGCAGTGCTTTTGGCTTGATTTCAGAGTTAGGAAATAAAATATCTTGAAATGTATACTTTGTATAGCCATATGTTCTTATACAGAGTTAGTACAGATATTGCTTAGCCAGTATGAAGCCATTTTACAAGCACTTTTCATTCTCATTGCACTAATACTTACTGTTAAAAAACAAACAAAACTCAAAATACGTGTAATTTAAACACATAATTTTCTTTCTTGACCCCTTTTAATAAAACCCCATCTGAACTACTCTGTAATCATACGTTTAATGTTGTAGAACAGTCCTGGTATGAATGTAATTATACTAGTGATTATGCCAAAAATAGTTCATTCCAGCATAGAAATAGAAATGGTATGGGGAATACTAATGTACTTCTCACTTTAGGAGATTTTATCTATTTATATACAATGTTGCATTTATGCACATGTATGTATTGCAAACTGAGCCTAAATTAATGACATCTTCACAGCCTCACCCTTCCCAGGAAATGCTGTTATTCTTTTAAATGTCTGCAAGTATAATCATCAGTTGTGCTAACCAAGAAAAATAAGTGAAGAGGAACAATATGTGGAAAACATGAATGCAAATTCAAAAACTTGGACTGAAATCCAAGTGGAAATAAATACAGATTCAGATGTATTACTTGATAAAAATAACTAACTTGGAGTAACCTCATATGATTTTTGAATGCGTAGGACTGGTAGTATAAGGTAGAGTTAGGGTTGCTTTTCTTTTGCATAAGATTTGGAAATTCAAAGAATCTCGTGTATGTCCTTTCAAACCCTGTTGTTGCAATGTTTTAATATTTGTCCATTTGTAGGCCAAACCTAATGATGTCTAATTGAATTTAGAGATGTTTATACAGTGATGTAAATTGAAAGAAGTGTTAATTTAAACTTGGAAGGCTTATCTTGTTATATATAACCTTTAGTCTGGTTATTTTCTTAGAATGCAGAAAAGGTTAAAATCATACACTTCCTGGCTTCCTTCTTATGCAGTAATTAGCAATGGGAAAAGTGAAGGAAGAAACTCCTCCTCCTTTTGGCATATTTCTTCAGCAAGAACTCCTCATGAAGCAGAGAAGCCAGGGTTTTCAGTGAAAGGAAATCTCTCTCCATTTCCCAGTTTGAATAGGGACAAAACTTCACTGAACGGAATGATTCCGGAAGTTTCCAAATTGTTCTAAATGCAGTTTCTTCTGAGAGTATTCCTGGGAAGACTAAAGTGATAGACTTATCTGGGTGGTGGAAAGCTGGATATGGAAAAACTACGTCAGTAAAACTGCCTTTTGAGCTATAGAAGGTGCTCCTTTTAGGCATCTTTTGCAAAGTCAAAATACTGCCTAGCCTGCTTAGGCACCTAAATTGCCTACTGAAAACTTAACTTAGATGTGAAATTCTTCTGTGCACACATACATGCTGTTGTTTGAACCTCTGTGCAGGTCTGCATAGCAAAACTGTCATGGAATTTGTGTGTGTTTGCCTTCTCTAACACACTGGCAGCCTTGAATTCATTCCAAAATCCAGTAAATGCTGCTGGTGACAGTAATGGCTGTACCACGGATCCACTGTGTAGGAAACCTGAGTTTGAGTTCCTTCCCAGTCAGAGGTGTTCAGTGGCCATGTTGGTGCAAAAGCTGCTTCACCCAGATGAAAGCACGAACTATGTTGCAGGAACTGCCCAGTTGGTTAAAGCTGCCTAAAATGACACAGCATGTAGGTGAGTCAGTATGTTGCCAATTTCCAAACTTCACTGAGTTTTCCTCCTACAAAACAAAACCTGGGTGTGCATTGGAAAGGCTGTAATTTATCTGTCTCTGACCATGCACTCACAGGCCCTGGGCTGATGCAGCTACACTTTATTGTACCCTCTTTCTCTCCTGCTTTTGGTGAGGATAGAAATAATACTCTACTAACTCTGCTTTGGTGGAGATCAGGGTCTTATGTTACTGCTTTGTGGGTCAAGGTTCAAGGGCCTGATGCTTAGTAGCACTGCTATGGTTTTACCTTTCATTCACTCTGAGGTGCACAGAAAGTTGCCTGAGTCTTTATGCTAGTCTCAAAGACACTCGGAAGGTTGTATTCTACAACCCCTCATTTCAGGGGTTCAGCGCAGAGACCTTTACATAAGCTGTTTGGGATCCCTCTGCAAGACAGACCATTTTACTCTAGGGGACTGTTTCCACTCACTCTAGACATCCCTTTTGCTATCAAAGTGGCATGTAAAAAAAAAAAAAAAAAGATAAAAAGTATATAGTGAGGAACAGAAGAACGACCATAATGAGTCACATTAAAGGTCCATCCAGCCCAGTATCCTGTCTCAGTTAATGCCTGAGAGGCCCTTGTGGCTTTAATTTAAACAGTTTTGTGGAGTTGGGAGAAAGCCAAAGGCTTGCTTCTCTGACCTTGTGTTTCATGAGAATTACAAAGGCTCTGAGTGCAGTGCCCTGTCCCATTTAAGGTGGAAAAATGAATTAAGCATGTGGGATGCCTTGAAAAATATGGTAACAGTATGCTGTTTCTCCATTAATACTCTCACTCCACAGCCCTTTATTTGAGGTGGATGCAACATCTGTGTATTTATTTAATAACCCTTTATAGATTTCTCATCCGTAAGCTTTTGCACCACTAAAAGTGGTGGTGTATTACTGAGAGGTGGGAAAGCACTCTAGTTTGTTTTCCTAGTTGTGTTTGGTAAAACTGCAAACTAAGCACAACAGATAGTTTGGAAAAGGACAGGAGCTCAAAGTTTTATTTAAAAGACTATTTTTTTTTTAATTATATCTTAAGTTGGAAGGGATTCATAAGAATCATTAGCAGTCCTGGCTAACCAGGGAGGTAGCATGTGAGGCTATGGTCTAGTGATTAGAGAGATGTTGGGATGAAGGTTGGACTTGATGATCCCAGAGGTCTTTTCCAACCATAGTGATTCCACAATTCTGTGATTCTATGGTTTAATGGTAGCCTTGGCAGTGCGGGGTTAATGGTTGGACTGAGCAATCTTAAAGGTCTTTTCCAACCTAAATGGTTCTGTGATTCTGTCTCTGATTCTACAAGTCCTGGCTCCAGTTTGCCGATGCAGAGGAAAGGACCAAGTGTGAATCCCGTGTCACTCTGGCTGTGCAGTGCTGGGACAGATGTGCCATCCCATAGCAGTCGCCTGCATAGTCTGACTCGCCGCCTACAGCTCCAGCAGCAGAAGTTTGGCACGAGGACCCTGACTTATCATAACATTCAGCAGAGCTCTCAAGGACAGTAAAAAAGCAGTGTTCAACTTTCTTTATTTCTCTTAAAAACCAGGGAGATAAAAAGGACATGATCAGCAGTGATGAATTTGGGTTTTTGGCAAGGTCAGTGGAGATGTCCTGGGCTGGTATTTATTGTATTAATGGCTTCTCAGTGGTAACAGTAAGGCAGTTGGGCAAGTATTTTCTGTAAGTAATTTCAAGTACACTTCTGTTGACTGTGCTGTAATTACCATGTTGACAAGACACAGAAGTTTGGTCTGTGGAGTTGTTGGTTTGGCATCTCTTTTGACTGTTAGAAGTGCAGTGCTATATTATTATTTTTTTTTCCCAATAAACTGGACACCAGATAGTTCCTGGAATCTTCAGTGAGTGATTGCTTCAGTCTTGGGTTTATCCTTTTAATTTTGGTTTCGATTAATAAGTCCGTTTTGGACTAATAAAGAGTTATTTGGCTTTATACTTACAATGAAGTTCTCAAGTTCAGTATCTCATATTTTTGAGGCTTTGTTGTAAATGAAATACAGAAGGACTCTCACAAACAGATAGAAAAATTGATCTGTTATGGGAATACAGTTTGATTCTGCAAATCAGATAAGCTTGTATTGCCAGATGTGATTGTTTCAGTCCTTCAATGTCTTTCAAGATTAAAGGCATACACTGAAGGCTGCTATAGCATTCACTAGTGAAGAAAGGAAATTCCTCTGTATGAGAGGTGAAACATATATAATTGCTGCCCTGTAGTTCCCTCCTATGCTCCCCTACACTGATGCCTGGTATGCCTGGTACCTTGTAAACGTATTCCCTGTATGCTTTCTTTTACGACTGGAACAAGAGTGAGTTTGGATATGCCCCTCATGTGAAGCCAGGACTGGATGGTGAACAGCAATTCTCTGTTGAGGTAGATGGGGCTGGGGCCAGGAGGAACTTGTAAACATCTCTTCTTTCTTGTTGTATCCCTTAAACTGTATTGCTAATTTTAACTCCTGTTTTGCAGAATTTTAAGACTTGATGTGAGCTGACCAGCAGGGTCACATGAGTGGTGTGCCATTAATTTTTGCGTCCACAGCTTCTCTGTGCAGCCTGTTCCAGTGTCTCACCACCATCACAGTGAAGGACTTCTTCCTGATTTCTAATGTAAATCTACCCTCTTCCAGTTTGAAGCCATCACCCCTCGTCCTATCGCTTCAAGCCCTTGTAAAAAGTCCTTCCCCAGCTTTCTGGTTGGCTCCCTTCAGATACTGGAAGGCCTCAGTAGGGTTTCCCTGGAGCCATCTTTTCTCCAGGCTGAACAACCCCAACTCTCTCAGCCTGTCCATGTAGGAGAGGTGTTCCAGACCTCCAGTGGAAGAGGGCAGTGCAGTTTAAGGAAGGCGTTAAAAGCTTCTGCAGGGGTTGCTGAAAGGAGATCTGCACCAGCGAGCAGGACCCCTGTGTCCCCACCTGACTTGAAGTGCCTGTGCTGTGAAGCACATAAAACTTAGGGAGTGTGTTGTTAAAACAAATTTATAGATTTCGTGTGTTGGTTTATTTTCAAAGAAAGGTGCAATAATAATGGTGGCACTCCCTGTGCTCTTCTTAGTGGAGACTGATGCAGTGAAGTTACTAAGTTCCTTTTTAAATTCTGTAGGATTTTATAGTTTGTTTGGGCCAGCATTGTGGGCTTTTTGGTATATATCAGCGCTCTGTATAGCAGTTTGTCTTTTTATGTTCAGTTATAGACTGATATTTTTCTGATATTCTCAAAGAATGGAGCTGTCCTTCTTTGGTTACCTGCTATTCAGATTCCCACATAGATTTAATTTATGTTCTTCTTTGATATCACTCAGTTTGGCCTTGTGAGAGATGCATGTTACCCTTCAGTAAACATTTGCTATGGAAGAGGCTGACAGTGATTTTAAAATTATGAATCTTACAAACCATTGAGTATGAAATAATCAGTGTAAATTGTCTACTTCTACTGTGGTAAGGTTTTGTCATGTATTACATGCCTACTACTTACATACTTAATTTCGTAGTTTAACATCCTTTTTCAAATAGCTGAGTCAGGAAGCTGCCACTTAATCTATTTAAATGAAGCTGACATCCCAGTATTTGTGTAGCATTATTGCAACAGCACATTTTATATCCTATCCCACAGATACCAAAGTGCTTCATCTGGTGTCTTAACCATTCTGATGCAACATAGTATGAAAAACAAAGTATGTTGTTACCTTGCAATGGTCTGTAATCCTGTAAAGTAAAGGTTATATATACTAACATATTTTTGCAGTATTAACTTTTGGGGTTTATATTAAGTAGGAGTAGCATTTCCTGGAAGTTGATGTTTGTGCATTTCCTGAAGTTGTTTGTGGAGATAAGTTTCTGTTTTTTTTTTTTTTTTGTCTTAATAGCGTGAGTGCTTTATAAACAGTGGAAAAAGCACAACAACTGACTGAAAAGCCAAAGTAAGTCAATTTACAGATTTTGTGGCACTTACTCTATTTGTCAAATATAGAACATGAATCTACCAGAAGCGAACCTGACATTGAGATAACTGCCTCTCTACTTGTTGCTGTCTTGCCCCTACAACTCTGTAATCCCTTTTTCCCATATAATTTTCCTAAAAACTTCATGTCAGGTATATGTATCTTTAGAGAGAAAGGTCTACGTTTACTTCCTGTAGAATTTTTTTGCAGGTAACAGTTTGCTGGGTGCTTTGTAGCTGCTCGGTATGCTATAGTGATTAAATGACATTCTCTTCTGTTTACTGCCTTGACTAGTCTTGGAGAAGCAAATGGTTAGTTATTTCCATTTACCTATTTCTTCTCCTAAAATGCACTTCCAGTAGGCATGTTGAATTGTTTTTTGATGTATTTTTAGAGAATAGTATTTTCCAGCACTACAGAAATTCCAGAGCATTGGCCAGTACTTTATTATTGGTAACGTGGTGGACACCATGGCTACCCTGAAGAGTTCAAAATTAGAGTAGCAATATAAAAATGATGAATACAAACAGCTTTCATTCCTCCCTCAACCCCCACCCCCAATATATTATTTTAATTTTATTGTGTAATAAATATTTTCATTTATATTTGACTTTTTAGAGAGTGTGTAGATAGTTTTGATGTGAGCATAAGTAAAGGTTTATGAATAGAAGAAAAAGAGGTGGAAAGGGAGGGGTCTTGACATTATTCAAAGAAAGCATTTCAATTCTAGGAAATGGGCTGAAATAACCAGCAAGAATGGTGGTGATAAACTAGTGTGTAATAGATAAAGACTAACATGACTGACAAAGCAAAGCCTATAGAGAAAAGAGGAATATTTAGTCTTCTGCCTAGATGTAAAATACTTAAATCAATGACACTGGAGGATAGTCCAGTGAATTGGCCTCGAACTGCTACTGAAAATTTGTTCTGATTTTATTCTTTGTTTTCATGGTTTAGAGATTTTTCCCATAAATGTGAGAAAATTTAAAAGCAGTAGGTTGGTTGGTCAGTTACTAAGCAGAACAAAGACAGTGTTGTTCTGAGTGCAAACCAAATAACTCAGTGGGGAAAAAATATTCTGTTAAAATATGCAAATATGGATGTAAGTTGTAAAATTCTGTTTTCTGTTAGATTCGTGACATTTGATTGACCACATCTTTGCTTACATGAAATACCACTTCACGTAGTTTAGTAGAAGTCAAAGGGTGACAGAATGGTTGAGGTTGAAAGGGACCTCTGGAAGTCATCTGGTCCAAACCCTAGAGCTGATTGCCCAGGAACATGTCCAGAAGGCTTTTGAGTATCACCAAGGATGCAGACTCCATAGGCTCTCTGGGTAATCAATACCAGCTCTCAGTCACCAGTGCATGCACTTACTCAGACCAGCAGTTAATCCTCCCATTTTCCATCAGGGCATTCATGTTTTGTAGTGGACAATAAAAAGTAATTAGAAAAATTGCATTTTGCCTTGGAGGATGAGAAGGCAGGATGCAAAGGAGAATCTGTATACTTTTTTTTTCTTTTTCAGGGTCTTGAAGTGAGTACGGTATTCTAAAAATGTTTCTTTTCCCATTATAATTCTATTTTTTTCAATAAACATAAGTAATTAATATTACTTCATTTAAGTACATTTGTCAAATAATTATGATAGCAACATGACACCAGATTTGCATATTAGCTTCAAGACCCTTTTGGGGATATAATTCAGAGTCCACAGTAATAAAGAAGACGTAAACAGAAGAAAAAATAAGAAGTTTGTTGTACATATAATTTGTGTAACCTTGGCTCTTGAAGTACATTTGGTGGACCTTGTCCCTGCTGAGAAAGAGCTGGGGCTTGCTGAGCCCCTGACTCCTGGTGGCGGTCTGAGCCCTAGGATAGAGGAGTGGGAAGTGTCCCAGACTTCCTGAGGTAGTCAGGTGTGTGGGTTGAGGCTGAAGTAATGTCTCCCCACCAGAACCTGGTACATAAACACTTGGCAAATTTTGGAGCAGTAGCTCTCAAGTTTTTGGATAGTGGCTGCAGAGTGGGATAATTGTGGGACAAGTGTGACTGTGGCTAAGAGTACGTACCTAGCAGGAGAAGTATATATGCCCTGCAGAGTACTGAGCTTCCACAGGAAGGCTGGTGAGTGTTTCTGAGTTTAGAATCTCAATTTTGGGCTTACATGCCTGACTCACACATTTTGGGTCTGTGGTCCATCACAGGCTGGCCTGACATCTGGGCTTGCAGATTCAATTCAGAGTGTTTCCTCACGCACAGGTTTTAAAACACAGAAGTCTGGATTTGTTTTGTTATATAATAACACTGTCTTTCCCTTTCATTTCTTCCCCATCTAGTTGAATCTCAAGACTTTCAAAATACAATACACATGGCACAGATTGTAATGTTTTTTCAGATGCTGTTAATTCTGCTGCTTCATGATTACGTCTCAGCTGACAATGGGGAAACAAGAGCAAGTAAGTCTTCATTTTTATATTTCAGATAAAGGCAACTTCAAAGCATGGCTTGAACTTGTAGTATCCGTTTTCAGGTCCACAAGTACAATTCTGTTGATGGTGATTTTTTTTTTTTTCCAGTATAGTTTTTATGGTGAAAATCCTGTAATATTTGGTAAGAAAATGAAATATCTTAATTAAAGATATCTTTAAAAAAATTTTAAAAAAATCTTAATTTTAAAAAAATCTGTTAAAATATCAAAGGGATTATCTTTATTTCTTTTTGTGTCTTCTAAAGCTCCAGTCTAGATTTAAACTTGTGTCTTTGGGTATTTATATTTTCATTTCTTCAGAAGTTATGTTTTGAGTACTTTAACGTTATGTGATAAACCAAATAAGAAAAATAAAGCTTCTGTGAGAGGAAGCTGGGATAAACCCAGCTCTGGGACATACCTCCTTGAATATTCTTCAAAATTAGCATATCAAACCTCAGCAAACCAAGTTTTGTACTCTAAATATCTTTTACAGAAAAGAAAAAGAAAAGCAGGATAGCTTTTTGAAGGACAAAGCAGATGAATAAAAAGTGTGAGGAAAACTTTCCTCTGGCCCAAATGATCCTTTCAGGGGCAGTCTTTTTCCTAGAATTTTGCTCTCAGTTGAGCAATTTTCAGTATTGTACATCAAACTCCATGCAATTCCTTTTGGTCTCTAGAAATTTAGACTGTAGTCTTTAGACTACCTGCTCTAAGCTGGGCCTGTTTTCAGCAGGGTCCAGTGATGCCCAGAGTCCCTTCCAACTGAAATTACTCTGTGATTCATATCCCTGGACCACAGAATGACATGGTCTGCTTGCCCCTTTCTCCTTCTCCCCATGTCTTTTCACCACCACCACCTGCACTTCAAAAGCATATCTTCAGCAAACTGTGGTAACTTGCTTTCAAGGAAGGTGAAATCTTGACCTGACCAGAAGTGTCTGTAGACAGATATCAGGACAAGATAAAGTGCTCCTTCCTGTGCTGGAGCTGCAGCATTTCACAAAACTGAAAGCACAGTAAGACACAGCAACCCCCACGATCCTGTGTGCCATGGGATAAAAATAATCTCTCTTAGTTTGGGCCATCTGCTTGCCCAAATGTGTGTTGTGTATCTAAGCTCCTTTCACAGTTGATGGAAGGTGAGTGTCTTCTAGGTATTTATTCCCTCCATCTGAGGATGTGCATATTAGATGGATAGGACTGTCCTATAGAAATGATAGTGTCAGTCTGTGGCCTGTAGTTGCTAATTTAGTCCAAAAGTTCCATTTGTAAGTGACTGCAGCTAGGAGAGCTGAATCTGTGCCTGTGTCATCATGCAGCTACATTCTACTTGTTAAATACTTATGTGATCTTACATTCTGAAGGTGGAGCTTGTTCGCTGAGCATTTTTCTTTACTAAAACCTTCCAAACCTGCAACATTCCATTGCAACACAGGATTTTATTATAACTAGTTCTGTAAGTACGATGTAGCTGTGTCAGAAGTCAATTAAAATATATTTGTAATAGGATTGGATATTACTGCTGAATTCTGGAGTATCTAAACTAAAGCCTTCCTAAGCAGTGTGCTTGGTTTGCTAATAAAAATGAGTTTTTATCATCTGTACAGACAAATATGGAAAAAACAAAATCTGTTCCTCTTTGCTGATTGCTTGAAATGAAATGGCCAACTAAGGAACTGAATTCCAGAATTTTTCACAGTAATTTCTTGTAATGATGTAAAAAACAGAGAATGGTATGGTTTTCAGATACCAAGTTGGATCTGTGTGGTCTAGAGAAATAATCATGATTTCTTTGGTAAACACAGCTGATTTTTTAAAAAGTGTAGTGTATTTGTCAGCACAGATTCTAATACAAATAGTAATTGATCTGAAAACTATTTCCTGTGAAAGAAAAAAGTGAAAGAGTTCTTGAAAATATTTGTTTGATTTCTGTTTTTTTTTTTTTTTTTTTTAATATCTGTAGGTTGCAGAACTGCCCCGGCAGATTTAGTTTTTATCTTAGATGGCTCTTACAGTGTTGGCCCAGAAAACTTTGAAATAATCAAAAGCTGGCTTGTCAATATTACAAGAAATTTTGACATAGGGCCAAAGTTCATTCAAGTTGGAGTTGTCCAGTACAGCGATTACCCTGTACTTGAAATTCCCCTTGGAACTCATGAATCCACTGAGAATCTCATCAGGGAAATGGAGTCCATACACTACTTAGGAGGAAATACGAGAACAGGAAGAGCTATTCAGTTTGCCTTTGACCACGTTTTTGCAAAATCTTCAAGATTTTTAACAAAAATAGCAGTTGTTCTCACTGACGGAAAGTCACAAGATGAAGTCAAAGATGTAGCAGCAGAAGCGAGGAAAAATAAAATAACTTTGTTTGCTATTGGTGTTGGCTCTGAAATTGAGGAAGATGAACTTAAAGCTATTGCTAACAAGCCTTCATCAACTTACGTATTTTATGTTGAAGACTATATTGCAATATCAAGAATTAAAGAAGTTATAAAGCAGAAACTCTGTGAGGGTAAGTAATTGATTATAAAATATTTTGGGTGTGCAGAATATAGTTCTGTAGCTGTATTTCTTTATTTCACAAGCAGAATGCATGATTAATGTAACCTAAAGTGCTTGATAATTTTTACTGTGCTTTCATTTTGATCTTGTATGCAGAAATAATTCCTGAAATGTTATTTTCTCCATTAAATAAAAAGGTATATTTGGGTTAGAGATGGTGCTTTAACATGGTATGTGTTTAATTTCAGTATGTAGCGTTTCGCCCTAAGCCCCTCAGTTTTTGCATTGCTAAAGTTTAGAAACCCTAAAATATTTGTGTGACTCTCAAGTGCTGAGAGTATAGGGCTTATTTTATCCTTTTCCTTGGTGTATCTGATACTCATCCACAACATAGCATTTCTTCTTGAGAGCTGAGAGGATAGCCTGTCATTGCAAACGGGAGTTCTGCTAGTATGCATTGAAATACTCAGACTCCTGGCAGAAGTGCCTGGAATTGTATCAAGCTCTTATGATCTATTTTAGAAGGGTTTTACAGAACAATTAGCCAAGACTACCATTGTGAAATGACGTTTTAGATTTAGATTGCTAACAGCATTGCTGCATGGAGTTTTTTGATAACTAAAACAATGGCTTTCCCATATATATAAAGAGAGCAAATGGCCTCTAAAAGATCACTCAGAAGGACTCTAATAGACAGTGAATATTTATCAGTGCTATTTTGTACATGTTTTGTTACCAAGAATTGATGCAAGTCTTATTTCCGTTGTACCGTATTTCTGCATTTAGTAAGAATGAAAAATAGTTTTCATTTGCTCTCACTTTGAGAAAGAACTTCATTGAAGAAATGTGGTGATACTTATGTTGAGGGTAATGGTGTTAATTTCTTATGAAAATAATAATAATTCCTTGTGGCTGATGTAGTAAGGTGGTCAGTCCAAAACTTAAACCAGTTCAGTGCAGCTAAATTCTTTAATAAAACTTCATGCTGGGAGAAATTCCCCAGAATAAACACACTATTTTCATTAAATAAAGTTTAGAAGTGACATTGTATTTCACCAAGATAGATTTTCTGCTCTCAGTATTGTTAGATGTGTTTTACTCAACCACATGAAACTGCCTGAAAACTTTGCAATTCTCTTTTTATTGTTTGTTTTAATGTCTAAAAAAAAAAAAGTTAGCCTTTATGGCTTTTTAAACTTTGTTATTCTATGAACACAGATGAAAGGGTGCAGAGGCAGAATTTTCTTTCTGGAAAAAGAAGGCTGAGCTTTGGTGGTTGATAGAGCAAGTAATGTTGTTCTGAGTGGCCTTATGCATGGAGGGCTCTCATGTCTTTTGGGAACTCTAGTGTTCATTGTAGAGCATGGCAGGGTGAAAAACCTGCGGAACCTGTCATCCAGAAAGGACAACGAGGTTCAAATAAGCCCCATATATTTAAGGAATATTTACCATTTAATATTTATTTTGGAAGTTTAATGTTCCTGTAGTATTAATATTCCGTAGCAAATATATGGAAAAGATTGTGCATCAGAATTGCATTTAAAAGCAATACTCAGTGCAGACCTCAGAAGTATGTCTGGAGGATGCTGAGAAAAGTTTCTTTAAGCTAGATAATGGAATTTAGCTTCAAGATTTTATTTCATAAAGCATCCAAAAACTATATAAAAAACACTAAGAAGGTGTGAGTATTCAGTGTAGGCTGGAGAGTTGCTGTGTCTGGTACTGCAGACTGGAAACAGCCCTGTTTCCCACGGAAGACAGTTCTTAATTTTGCCATTGACTCTGCATCCTGTATCCTGTTAGTTTTCAGGTATCTATGTTAGTTGTCAGGATACTAACTGTATCCAGTCAGTTATAACATCCTCTTCAGTTAGTTATCAAAATAGTCCTGCCAGAAAGTGACCCAGAAGATCCCAAAAAGGTCTACCTTACTGGGAATGTTTTAATGTAATTCTTCAGTGTTCTGTTGGACATAAAGAATGGTTTCTTAATGTATAATTCTACTCGTTTTTAATTTGTATTGTATTGTTTTGGAGCAGTTACTTTGGTATTGATCCAGAATAATGGTCCTCTCACATAAATTAATCCTATTTCTGCATTTATTTTTCGATTTTACACCAAATTTATAGTACTGTAATGAGAGATTCTTGCGTTCATTTTCTTGCCAGTGTATATGATTATCTGTGATCTTTATTAATGGTGGTGTGACCATTATTCATCTTTGAAAGAAATGAGTTTAGGAAATGTTTCCATAATAACAATGCACAGTGAAGAAACCTGAAAAAATAAAGTGCTCTTACTTAATATCATAAGTATGTTGACTTAAATCCTGCATCTGCGTTTTAAGAAGTGAGAAGGAAAGTTGTGTTGGACTATGTATTTTTTTTTTTTTTTCTTTTTAAGCATTCAGAAGGTAGACATTGTAGTTTCCAAAATGTAGGCAGAGTTCTTGCAATTCTTTCTTATAAAACCAGACAGGTAACTTTTAAAATATTTTAAATTTGGGAGTCAGATGACATTTTGCTGTGGGGAGGAAAAGAAAATAAGGGGAATATATGTGGTTTCTTGGTGTTGCCCTACCTGTTGCATGTCCCCTTAGGATGGATTGTCTTTTCCCATTATAGATAGTTTGTGCAGACACTTAGCTAAATTTTCTAAAGAGTTTATATATCGTGCCTCCCCCCCCTAGTGGAGTAGCTTCTGACTGCTCCTGGGTTAGTTAGAAAGAGAAGTTGTGGAGCGTTGGTCATATTAAAAAGAGAAGCCAGTCTAGACCTTTGAGCTGATAATTCCCTGGCACTAAAGTATGAGTTTTCCAGCCCACAGCTGGTCCAGATGAAGATCTCCACCCTTTCTTTGGAATGTATTCCTATCCTCTTCCCTTTTGATGAACTGATGCTTTTTTGAAGAAACAATGGGAAATTAATTCTGAAAATGTATTTGTGGTAAATAGTTTAGCATAATTTTAATAAAACAAAAAGTTGTGTGCTTTCTTTTAATGGATTTGTTACTCTCATACAATGTTTGCTTTAGCATTAAATTCCATTCTGCTATCTCACATTTTATATTTTTTTTTGGAGACAACTTAGGTCCACTGCCTAGTGTTTTTGGTTTTTTGTTTTTTTTTTTTTTGTTTGTTTTTTTAGGAAGAGACTAAAACAGCATTTAGCTAACTTTAGTTTCCACAGAACATATATCACACAATATATGTCAAGTGGGAATATCTTCAAGCAGATTTTGGTGTAACAGAGAGAAAAGATTAGGGTACCTTTTGAGCAAAAGAAGATGGAAAAATAGTTGTAGATAGTTCTACTTTTGTCCATTTTCAACCCAGTTTTATACTTGGGAAGGATGCTGGATTAATTCAAATTCTTAGTGCATCATGGAAATTAACATCCATGATTTTGTAGCATTTTGAAACCATACTATTTTAGAAATTAAAACCAATATTTTTATTAGTCAGATCCTTTAATAACCTTTAAGCACAATTAGTGACAATTAAAAATAGCATGTGAACATAATTGCAGTAAAATATGACATCTCACTATTCTTGCTTTGTAGAATCATAGAATCGTTTTGGTTGGGAAAGACCTTTAAGATCATCAAGTCCAACTACCTCTGAGGATTCTGCATGTCACTTCTCTCACATTATACTTAACTGGCTGTTCTCAATTCTCTTATTTCTAGAAAAAAATGTAGGCAGCTACAAAAAAATGTGTGCATGGAAGGGGTTTTTTTTTGAAAGTTTGAAGTCATATTTTGAACTCTACTTACCTTTCTTGCTTTGCAGAATCTGTTTGTCCAACAAGAATTCCAGTGGCAGCTCGAGATGAAAAAGGATTTGACATCCTTGTAGGATTAGGTGTGAAGAAAAAGGTTAAAAAGAGAATTCAAATACCAGCTACTAATGCAAAAGCTTATGAAGTAACCTCACGTGTTGACCTGTCAGAATTGACAAGGTATTTAAATGTATAAATCCACTTTTAAATTTAGTAAGGTTTTCTTTTTGTTTCCTTTAAGTGAGTGAATTATTTCAAGATTTATACTAATGTTCAGGTACTGTCTTTTTTCTTCTGCCTTCCTCCTTACTTAGGAATGTGTTTCCAGAAGGTCTGCCTCCATCTTATGTGTTTGTGTCCACTCAAAGATTTAAAGTAAAAAAGACATGGGATTTGTGGAGAATTCTAAGTCTGGATAAAAGACCACAGATAGCAGTCACTATTAATGGAGAAGAGAAAACATTATCATTCACTACAACAAGTTTAATAAATGGCACACAAGTTATTACTTTTGCTGCACCTCATGTAAAGGTAAGGGGTAAGTCATCATGCAGGAGTACTCATTTAAGTACACAGTATTCCTTTGACCTTTCTGGTTTTTTAGAAGACATTATTTTTGGCTGTTTAGGCATTTAAAAAATAGATGGGGGACACTTTGCCCATGTTTCCAGAGTGTCTGCAGTGGTCACTTCTGTAAAGGCTTTGCAGGTGCTTTCTACTCAGTAGTTTCCAGCAGGTAATTGTGAAGGTCACTGAGACTTCTTTTCATACAGCTCTTTGCTGAACGTGTACCGGAAAGTATTTTTTACCTTTGATACAGAGACTTGGAGATGTCAATGAAAATAACCCATTTTTATGGAGCGTTTTTGTTAAATGCCTAAATTCCTTGAAAATACATAATGCTAGAAGTTACTTTCTTCTCCAGAAGAGTAAATAGCAGCTTACAGAATCAGAGTTCAATCTGGAATTGTCTAGTTCTCTGTTGAACAAAAATTCCTTTCAGCTTCTTATTTTTCTCACTGAAGGGTTTCCCCTCTGTGTGCAAAGCAGTTTTATTGTCTTCTAGTGTAATCTGAAAGTTCACTTTCAGCCTTTCTTCAGTAATCCCAGTGAAATACTTAAATCTTGTAAGAAAGATTGTCTCAGCTGCAGGTGAGACAGAGGGAAGGAAATTGAATGTCTCTACTCTTGCATTTATAGCAGTACAGGAATATTCAGCCTACAGATTCCTATTCCTACCACAGGGAGTATTATTTAAGTGAACAAAGAGGGATGCTTCAGCAGATAAAGAGTGGGAAAGATGTACTGCTGGAGTACTTCATGGCCAAGGGGGTTCAACTTTTCTGGGAAGTGGTGGCCTTCGTTTGAACTCTTCTGCCAAATCAGGCTGAAGGAATTTAAAATATAAATCCTCAGAGAAGGAAGGACTCCTATCCAAGAGAAGGTTTTAACTAGTAATCTTTTACTAGGGAGAGGGATTTTATTCTCTTGTTATTGCATGGAGCATTTTACTTTTTCTTTCCAAATTTTCTCTGCCTTTGTATTATTTTTTGTAGGTAAACCAATTAATTATTTTTTTTTAAGCACTGTTAAACTTGATTTCCAACTTGATTATTGGAAAGTTCAGTTTCAAGTCAATCCAAAAATTTGTAAATTGTAAATAAATAAAAACCCAATATACAAATGAAAATATAGAAACAAAGGTACTATCTAAGGGTGTGTATTATTAAATGAAATAAACTTAATTTCTGTTTATGTCCACAAAGGTAGGAAATATATCTAACATACTGAAAGATGCATGTTTCAGTTTACTCTTATGCATACTAATTTAGTGTGGAATTAGTGTCTATTAAGTTTAGCTATATAAAAGATAAACATTTAGTGTGGATGAAGCTAAAGACCTAGGGTTTTTTTACATAAATGGATAGGCTCAAGAAGGTGTAATTTCTTCCTATGTTGAGTTTAATTGCTGAACTAAGTGACATAAATCTTTCTTTAGCAGTATCTCTCATTTTCTATTACTTGTAGAACTATGCTATTTGTTTAAACTAAATCTTAAGCTTTAGAAACCTGAGGTTTTGTGAGATGATGACTGTAATATTTTGTTTATTCATTGCAATATTTTGATTCTTTCTGCCAGTATGATGTCATCTTTAATGTTTTTCTCATAAGAGATGAAATAGAAGAACTTTCAAGTATTCATTTATTTTCACCATGATTTAAGATCTTGGGTGTTTGAGACACTACACCACTGCTGAAAAAAAAATGCCTCTGGCTTTGTATCTTTAACAAATACAGGTTTGAGCACATTCAAGATCATAGAAAAAAAGTCCATGTGAGTTATAAAATAATTCTGAAATAAGGATTAATTGTTACCAAATGCCATCTTCTTAATTATAATATTACTTGGTAAATACTTTTTTGCCTGTACAGCATGCAATTTTTTTGTATGAGAAAACCTGGAACATTGATCCTCTCAACCATTAAGAGTAATTTAAGTGTTGAAACTCAGTTTTATTGTTCCTTAAATTGAAGACATATTGTTTTAAACAATTCTATTTTTTTTTTTTTCACTTTTCTTAGACATTGTTTGATGAAGGCTGGCATCAAGTTCGTCTCTTAGTAACAGAAGACTTTGTAACTTTGTATATAGATGGCCAAGAAATTGAAAGGAAGCCTTTACATCCTGTTTTAGGTATTTACATCAGTGGCCTAACGCAAATAGGAAAATATTCTGGAAAGGAGGAAACTGTACAGGTAAGCATAAGCTAAAACCACAATAATTCAGAAATTCTGCCATAGATTAACATTGTATTAATGCCTTCTGTTTTCTTGAACTTCCGTTGGTTTATGGGTTATGCTGGTAAGAGTGAGGCAGCAAAATTTTGATGAAGTTTTTGTCATCAGTAGCTGACACAAAAATACAAGCTGTATCAACTCTCTTTCTGTTGTACTGCAAATAATTGATACTCAAACTGCCACGTTCAATTCTGCTGTGCTGGAACACCTCCCAGAAACCCTGTACCAAGGTTTGTTTGTTTAAGGAACGTTAAAGTCCTTTTGCCTTCATCTCTCTGCAGGCACCAAAAAGCTGATTAAAACTGCCAGGATGTATTGCTAAAGGCTGTGTACAGCAGTGGTGGAGACTATTATGTTGACAGTGTTCCAGATGTTGGCTAAATACACTGTTTCCTTATATTTATAGCAATGTGTTAATACCATTACTAATTTGACTGATAGTAACAGAAACAATAGTAAGAAATACTGAATTACATAAATAGACATTATTTTTAGTTATTTTGAAAGCTATGCTTTTTTGTACTCTAATTTCATGATCCTTACTACTCCTTTTAAAATATATTAATGTTTTGCATCATCTTCATTGATTCTTCTGAGATGTTACTCAGTTGTTCCAGAATTTTGTGTTTTTGTAGCCAACCTTCAGTTCTATTATTATCATAATCTAAAAGTTGACATGGAAACCTAGATGACGCACTGTGTGTCTGTGGCTCAGCATCTCTAGTGATAACTGAAAGTACTGAAGTACTCCTTTGTGGAAACGACTGAATGTCACAGATTTCTGATAGAATTTCAAACTATTTCAAATTATTCCAAGGAAAGTAGAAATTTCAGAATTGTAATCAATTCTCTCTTGCATTTTCTCTGTTGGCTCAGGTTTATCCCATTTTGATAGTTGTGTGCATTCCAAGGATTAGAGGGTTTTCTGGTTGTCATTGATTCTTATTTTGTCTTTGAAGTCACTGCAGAAATGTCACTCGTATAGATACTCAACAATGCAGTTTCTGAGTTAAGGAATGTTAGTAGCAGGATCTGTTATCTAAAATAAAAATGAAAACATTTTAAGAATGTCAAATTGTATAAGATTCTCTTATGCTAGGGGACTAGAAGTAGCAAATCTGCCCCAGGTTGCAGTTTTATATTTCCAGATGAGTTCTATAATCTAAAAAAGGAATTTCCTTTCTCTGTTTTCTCAGACAGCGACACATTCTGCAAAGCATTAGTAGTCAAACTTTGCCAGGGTATTTCTATTTAAAATATAGAGAAATATTCTATTTAAATTATAGAAAAATATTTCAGTGAGTCTGCATACTGCCTTTCAGTGAAAAGGTATTCTGAAATCCTTTAGACAGGAAATCAGCTGCAGTTTGATGCAAAGTACAATACAAGAATCTTCTTCAGATGTTCTTTGGTGAATTTTCTGTGCTCTGATTCATACGTGTTCTAATGGTATTTTGCAGGTGTTCTCAATTTAATTAGGATCTTACTGATTGAAGTGCTTTCCAGCATAGCGACAATACGCTTATGTATATACTCAAGTACTGTGACTTGTAGGCATTTAAAATTTGAAAACATGTATTACTGGACATGGTATTAACAGACTTAATTTTCTGTGCTTTCTTCCTCTGCTAGTTTGACTTCTATATAGCCTTTGATTTCAAGGAAGTGTAACAGCTTTTTTTCTCTCTCTCTTTTTTTTTTTTTTTTTCCTCTTTGCAGTCATGATAGTTTATGCTAGAAAAACTGACTTCAGTGATTTCATTTTTCAGTAGTAGAATGGCACAAACTTTTGCTTACCTGGTGCCATTTTTTTTTTTTTGTTGGTTGCTTTTTAAAGAATCACAGAATCAGAGACTCAGAGAATGGTAGGGGTCAGAAGGGACCTCTGGAGATAATCTAGTCCAACCCCCCTTGCCAAAGCAGGTTCACCTTGAGCAGATTGCACAGGATCACATCCAGACAGGCTTTTAATATCCCTAGAGAAGAAGACTCCACAACTTCTGGGCAAGCTGTTCCAGGAGTCTGTCAACCTCAAAGTAAAGATGTTTTTCCTCATGTTCAGATGGAACTTCCTGTGTTTCAGTTTGTGCCCATTGCCCCTTGTCCTGTTGCTGGGCACCACTGAAAAGAGACTGGCCCCATCATCTTGCCACTTGATATTTAGGTATTGATAAGATCCCCTCCCAGTCTTCTCCAGGCTAAACAGCCCCATCACTCTCAGCCTTTCCTAATCATCTTCATAGCTCTCCATTGGACTGTCTCCAGTAGTTCCCTGTCTCTCTTGAACTGAAGAGCCTGGAACTGGACACAGTACTCCAGATGTGGCCTCATTAGGGCAGAGCAGAGGGGGAGGAAAACCTCTGTCTATCTGCTGGTCACACACACAGGATACCACAGGATACCATTGGCCTTCTTGGCCACAAGGGCGAATGCTGGCTCAAGGTTAATTTGTTGCCCACCAGGACTCCCAGGCCCTTCTCTGTGGAGCTGCTTTGCAGCAGGTCAGCCCCTAACCTGTACTGGTGCATGGGGTCATTCCTCCCTGGGTGCAGGACTCTACACTTGCCCTTGCTGAACTTGGTTCTTCCTGCCCAACTCTCCAGTCTGCGCAGGTCTCTCTGAATGGCAGCACAGCCTTCTGGTGTGTCAGCCACTCCTCCCAGTTTTGTCTGATTGGCAAACTTGATGAGGGTACACCCAGCCCTTCATGCAGGTCATTGATGCATGACTTGAACAGACAACCCAGTATTGACCCCCAGGGAACACCACTAGCCAGTTCTCAAAGCTTTATGTTATACAGCTAAACATGAAACCAAATTCCTTCAAGTGTCAGGAACTCCTGATGCTTCATCAAAACTTACTAATCTTAGGTGTATTAGACACAGGTACGTTTAGAAACGTCTTCCCAGGACTGTTAAGGTAAGAAGGAAAAGGTTGGTTTTGCCTTTGCTGTTACAACTTTTTTTTTCCCTGTGATATTTGGAACAGTGTAATTTGTTCTTTGTGTTTAGATTTATTACCATGGGCTAAGGGCAGTGATTTCTATTATTTTAAAACAGAAAATCTTGGATTGATTATTTTTCTTTACATAAGCCTGTTACAGATTGTTTAATTGTCTGCATGTTATTAATCATTGTGAGTAGCCGGATTAAAAATTTTTCTACATCTTTAATTGATTTTTAACTATAGTGGACAAAGCTTCCTGTTTCTCTTGCTTTTTGATAATTTGTTCATTTTTTTTTTTAGACCTGTGGATGATATAATTTAAGAAGAGTATAGTTTAAACTAACATAATGTCAGACTGCTAACACTTTTTCTAAAATAAGTCTTTTATGTTTTGAATTCTAGTTTGATATACAAAAACTGCGAATCTACTGTGACCCAGAGCAAAATAATCGGGAAACAGTCTGTGAGATCCCAGGATTTGTGAGTATGATAGACAACCTTTTGAGGACTACCTGGCATTTTTTACAAATCACTGCTTAAAGCTGAGTCAAAGAATTCTTAAAATAAGTAATACTACATTGGTTTAGCTGGTACAAACCAATGCTTGCTACCTGTGCAATATCAAGTAATGCAGAACCTATTTTCAGCCTTATTTTTTCACAAATCTATTTTAAAAGTATTTTTAGTTTAGATATTTGATGGTGGAAGTTTGACAGCAGTATAGAAGAATCTTGGAATCTTCTGTTAAAATTTAAGATTTTAAACATTATAAATTAATAAACTACTATATTATACCAATGTAAAATACTTTAAATGTTACT
This sequence comes from Merops nubicus, assembly GCF_000691845.1. Taxonomy (NCBI): domain Eukaryota; kingdom Metazoa; phylum Chordata; class Aves; order Coraciiformes; family Meropidae; genus Merops; species Merops nubicus. The sequence continues at coordinate 31,488 of NW_008606441.1, forward strand.
TTTAAACTTACCTGATATACTTCTTGTTACTTGTCAGTTCATTTAATTTCTGAAATTTTTGTACATAACTGACAAACGTGTATTTTAAAATCACTTTATTCTGTCAGAAGTATCTATGCTGATGTCTGTGTTAAATATCCCATTGACTGCTATATTGACAAGATTTCATGAAATATGTTATGGATAACACAAAAATAAAATCCTATTCAGGATTTTATGATTCATGTACACAATTAGGAAGATTATAGGGATCCTTTGACCCTGTCTTTGGTGAGACCCTGGAATGGGTTGCCCAGGGAGGTGGTTGAGGCCCCATCCCTGGGGGTCTTTAAGGCCAGGCTGGATGAGGCTCTGGGCAGCCTGATCTAGTGGGAGGTGTCCCTGCTCATGGCAGAGGGGTTGGAACTGGGTGATCCTTGTGGTCCCTTCCAACCCTGACAGATTCTGATCTGTTTTAGCAGAGGACTTTAGAGCCCTAATGGCTCAATGGTTGGACTTGATGATCTTGGAGGTCCATTCCAACCTAAAGGATTCTATGATTCTCTTACCTAGAGTTAATTATGCAGTAAAATGTAAAACACATGCAAACAGATTTGGAAACCATTTGTGACACAGTTGGAGCCAGGTTTTCAAAACCATTCAGCTCCCATCTCAAAATACAAAGAAGAGATTTTATAAGGACAGTTTCCTTCAATGTGTCCTCATTCAGTGTCTTATTCAAACTGAGCTAAAGATAATCAGACACCAGTGCCTCAGTATTTAAACCTGTATTCTTCACATTGTGATCTGGCTTAGTATCAGGAACATTTTGTCAGTTTGACAGGAGAACTTATGAATCTTCAACATCCATATATTTTATTTTTTGTCTGACTTGTACAGACCCCTGGCTAGTATGGCTTTCATCTGTTTATTTGTGGCCAGTGGGTCTGTTCTCGTCAGCACCCTTATTAGGGCTTTCTCAAAACTCACAGCTTTCATTTAAGCAATGAGTAGGTGGCTGGATTATTGACTCTGTGTGTCAAGTACTAGTGAGTTCGGGAACACTTTGGTAAAGTTAGCTTTAAATCCATAAGTAAATTTAGTATTTGGCTATTTAACTGCACCAAATGTCTTTCTGCTCTTTACAAAATCAAAGTAAGATATGAAAAGTAGGCTTTTTTTTTCTATAAAGAAAACAAACACTACCAAGTCCACCACATCTTGCATTCTATGCCATTTGGCAAGAAATCCAAGCAAAAAGATTGCTTTTTGCCAGTTTAGTTCCACTTGTTGTAGTTATAAATTGGATTTGGACTTTACCCATGAAATTCTGGGCTCCTTCAGAAAACGAAAATGTTGAATGATCTCCAAACAGGACTATGTGGTTTATGGCTGCATTCTCTCAGTGTGGTTTTGGTCAGAGCTCCTGAACTACTCAGGGGCTATATGGATTAACTACAACCTGAATTTATTCCCTTTCCCAGAGATGATAGCTGCATAGTAATTTTAAGCTCTCTTTGTGGTCTGTGGAGAAGGACACCTCTCTTGCGGTTGCCTGAGGTGAACATTGAGCACAGAGGAAGCTGTCTCTCTCCACAGACCATGTATGAAGTCAGTGGTGACTGTGTGTATTGGAAAATTCCTGTACACGTTGCAGCTAATGCTGGCTACTAAACCATTAAGACAATTTCTTGGTTAATATGCTGAAATATTTGAGGATGGATTGATCTGTGATGTTGCAGATACTGAAAAATTCAGTTCAGTTGATAGCAGTCTAATGCAGTCAGACAGGAAAGCGAGAAGAAGTCAGGCTTGCCTTTGTGCTGCTGCCTGTTTTCCCAGGATTCAGGCAGAGATCAGAGATTTTAGAAATATTTTGATACCTTCTATGACATGAATGAGAAAGCAAAGGGTTTTTTTGATGAGAAGTTACTCCTGGCAAAAGGTTTGACCCAAATGTAAATATTTACATGGTTCAGTAATAATTCTAGTTTTGTCATTATCTTTTAAAAATTGTTACTGGTAGCTCCTGTTGAAGACCTTTAAACAAAATGAACTAAAAATTCATACGCATTGATAGCAGCTGCACATAAGTCTGAGAACAATTTCTTGGCAGTTACAGCCCTTAAATTTACGAGTGTTTTTGGTAGTGTTTACAAACGAAAGGATTTTCCTTGTTACAGATGTTGCTGTATTACTACTGTTACTCTTAAACTGTTTCTTCTTGTTTCAGAATGGAGAGGTAGGCTCAATCCTAAACTGCTCAAACTCAGTCTAAGGTAGTATTTGCCTTTATGTAAACTTTTTATTATTCTAGGAATATGCTCTTTGTTTTGAAAAGTGGACAGAGGTTTGCTAAGCTTAAAAGTGCTGAATTCCCATTAATTGAACTCAAGTCAATAGACAAACCAAAAACAAGTTTTCTGAAGAAATCCATCTTTATTACACTAATAGTAGGCCTGTTTTTTTTTTTTTTTTTATTTGTTTGGTAGGTTTTTTTTTTGTTTTTTTTTCCAGTTCAATTAAATTGCTCTTATTTCCATGTCGGGATGCTGTTGGCAAGTGAATGGGCATATGCATAGTCAGGTAGCTGTTAGGTGCATCATGCCAATGGGAGCTCCCTGGAGGGGGACTTGTTTGGAGGTTTATTAAGATAGCTTCCCTAACCATCCTCATAACTCCACTTGGTATCGTTGCAGAGGAGACATGGGTTTGTGTTTTGATCAATCTTTTGATGCTGAGAAAGAATTACATCCAGAAAAAAAACCAAAAACAAACAACTTAAGTCTGTAATATTTTAGAAAATATGCATAAAATATTGTAGAAAATGGTTAAGATAACAAATACAAAATCTGTTTTTTTATGTCTTCGATTCTTAATTTTTTTCCTTTCCATAGTTCTGAGAACTTCAAAAAAAATCTACTGAATCTAACTTGAATATATAGATTTTGCACAGGTACACATAAATTTTGGAGGCTTGACCTTGGGCAGATGGATTTGATCTAGTCTCTCTTTGCCTGCCTTGGTAAAACACTAAGGTTTTGCATGGTCTCAATGGTGAGAAGTAAATACCTTAAAAAAAAAAAAAGTCTAGAGGGTGATGTGGTTTGCCAAAGTTTAGTGTTTTCTGCTGTTTGTATAGGGAGTGTAGTTTGGAGGAAGGCAGGTAATAGTCTTTGGAGGATGGGCAGCCTTGGGGGCAGGACTCTCCATTTGTAGGAGCTGGTGGTAGCAGCCATGTTGCACCATTCCTCAAGTAGCTTAATAGTTGGGCCATATGCCCAGGAGGTAGACTTGGGCTTTCTGTCCTTTTCAGGCTTGTATACTTGATAGCATGCCCATCAGTTGTAGTCATTACGCTATGCATATTTATTAGATTATACTTTAATTAAATAATTTTAAAAAAAATTATTAGACTTCAAATGATGAGTATCAGTAAGTTTAGGAGAAGAGTTTTGCACGTTGCCATATTTAAAAGTATCAAACTATATGACATCTGTATAAAAGCAAATAGACTTTTAGATATCAGCCCAATATCGGTACTTAATTTTTAATTTATTTTTCTTCTGGGTAAAATGATGAATTCTTGCATGGAAAGGACAATATTCGGGTAAGCAGAAGATCCAGCTGAGCAAAGGAGTGAAAGCCAGGATCTATGCAGCCTAAGGAAAATCATCTTTGTATGATGTTAGCTTTGTTGAATGCTTTTGGCATGTGTATTGATGGCTGGTTTTGCTCTTGGTAGTGCATGAATGGTCCTAGTGATGTAGGCTCGACACCTGCCCCCTGCATATGCCCACCAGGAAAACAAGGACCTCCAGGCCCCAAAGTAAGTTTCCGTCCTGTCTTATTGAGCGTACATGACTGTTTTTTTTTTTCTTTCTTCTTTTCTTTTTTTTTTTCCTCCAAATCTATTGGCCAGTCATAGTCAGGCAGATTGAAAAAAGTAGGGGACAGGTTCTCCTAGTTCTGGTTTCCAGTGTATGAATGTGTTGGTTAGGATCTCAAGGCTGTGTTATGACTCATAATAACACAAATATATCTTTTATTTTTTAAGTAAAATGCTTATGGATGTGAAATTATGTTTCCTTGCTACTCTTCAGCAAATGATTTTGCACTGTTCATTGTTTGAGAATTAAATGGTTTGCTACTAAAAGTCTTTTAATGGAGAAGGTTTTTTCCTCCTTTGTTAAAGAATGAACAAGATGCTTACTGGGAGAGTTCCACCCTCGCTGTTCTGGTGACCTCCCTTCAGTGAAGGATTAAGATGAGAACCAGACTTGAATCTCAGGTGTCTAAAAGGCAAAGTCAAATCACGAGTATTTTGCTGTTGTACCTGTGTCAATCACTGTGCTAAGCAGTGCTTTCAGTGTTACTAGCTTGCCTTACAAGGGTAGACAAGAAAACGTGAAACTGCTTGTCCTTCATGAAGCAAATGATTAAAAAATCCTCTATTTGCATTATGTAAAGGGTTAACAGTGTGCTGCAGCTACCTTAAGTCAAAGGGCTTTTTGCTAAAATGGTAGGACTTTCTAATTGGGGGGTGGGACTTCACATGATGGAGATCATTATGATTTCATGTAATAGAATTTTTGTGGTGTTTTACTTTTTCACTTCAGCAAGTGAAAGAAAAATACAGAGAGAAGAAAGTATTTATCATGTTAAAAAAATAAAAAGCCACATCCTAAAAACTATGAAGGAGCATGAAATGTCAGAATTAGGATCACCTATACAATTTTATCTGGATCCCTGCTTTTTGTGCTATCTTTCGTTTGCATTAGAGTGTAGTATTTGTTTAGGGGTAACTGAATATTAAAGGTGACAAGATGGTGCCTGACACAAAAGACTGCAGAAAGACTGAAAAGGAAGCGAATTTAAGATTGTGTAGGTTATCTTACAGTATTTCTTAACTTTTGAATACTGGATTTTGGAACCATATACATTTAAAATTAATTTTTGTGTTTGTGATATTATTAGAGTACAATAAAAAAATGAAAACAATATAAAAATACAAGTAACTGATATGTTAATCTTTTCAAGTTAAAAGCAGAAAATTTCATCATTTAGATAGTATATTTGGAAGCAAATTTTATTTTTGCTCAAATCTCAAACATAGACTTCTTAATTTGGGCAATAATAATTCTGGATAACCTGTTATTAATTTAGCAAATTTTAACTGTTATGCTTTTCTAAAGAGACATCATTCTATATCCTTTCCCATTTAGTTCAACATTACGTTTCTGTAATTTATATGTGAAAAGATGTGTTTTCACAGTCAGATTTAAGGCTAGTTTCC
>NW_008606441.1:36793-47959 GCF_000691845.1 Merops nubicus
CTTTCCCTCTTAATGTCCTCCCTGTTTATAACAATTCTGCAGTTGTAACTGACTCACAGATCTGTTGATGATTCAGGCTGAAGAAAGTGGTACCTGCTTAACACTCTTATACAAGTAAAATGTTTTTCTAGATCAAGTCTTACTGGATTTTGCTGTGCTCAAATCAAGTCTGTTAGTAAAATAAACAAGAAGTTTATTACACTAACAGGATACATTGAGTAGGAAGTGAATTTCCTCCTTTTTCACTATAAACATGAAGCCTGAGGAACTGACTTTTCCTTTAACATGGTCATAACAGAGGTTATCAAAATAGTTACAAAGGCTAATTGCTATCTAAAAGAATATCTTTTTTAGAGCGCAATAACTATATGGAGAGGAGTTTAGTATTTATTAGATTTTAATCCTGGCCCCTGCCTTTCCAGTGCTTTTGCTATAAGAACAAGATGATGGGCCAAACTTGTGCTGTAACAGAGCATGGGCTCACTTCTCCAAGTCCTACACAAGAAGTTAGGGAGAGTTTTCCCAGGGAGGGGGTTACACGATGAGTTATTTTTTTTTTGCTGTAGCAATTACTCCTTAATAGCAGGTATGTTCTGCCAATGACCAGGCCCAACAAAAATGATACCACCAGCAGAAAGAGAATCCAATACATAGACTGTATTGTATACAAAAAGGACATTCCATGAATGATCGCTGGCGGTACAAACAGATCAATCAGCTGGTACATAATTAACGCCACCCCCAAAAATCCCACAAAAGATGTGACTCGGCCCACAACAGGTGGTACAAACAGTGAGACGAGGTTGCCCATAGTTGGCATGGGAAACAGCCAGACCAGCAAGTTAAACACATAAGAGAAAGGTGCCCACATAGTGACTGTCACCCAATCCGCCTGCGTTTACAAAGGCTTAAACAGACTGGGGCCCAGCTCCAGGGAGTCAGGAGGTCTGCCCTGAACCAGGAAGCTCTGGGGAGGGCACTCCACAGACAGACACTCCTGACTCCCTGCAAGTGGTCCCAGCTTTTATCCCCAAGCAGACCCCTGACCTTTGTCAACTCAATGCGGGACCCCTGGGGCTCATTTCCCTTCTGGCTCTCCCTGCAGGGCCGGCCGCACCCTGGGGGGAAGCTATAAGGCAAACTCACCACCTCTTTATGAAGGGCTGTGGGAATCACCCATATGTCAACCTTAATTCGGGGGCTTGGGGTTCAAACCCCAGCATTTCACAGGTATCTGGGCTTAAAACCACTGTTTTGTGGGATGTATTAGGGTTAAGGTTGCTCTGTGTTAATTTTGAAATGCTCTTTCATATCTTTTGTGTGTTAACATACTGCTGTTCCGTAGGGTGACCCTGGGCAGCCTGGGAATCATGGCTATCCTGGTCAGCCTGGTCCAGATGGTAAGCCTGTGAGTACTAAAAACTTAGTCATATATTGTAAATGCAAAACAAACAGGAGAAAAATCATGTACCACTGATGCTGGATTTTCTGAGTTAGATGATCTTGTCTCCATTCTTTGAAACGGCGAATGTCACTTAAGAGCTATCTGAATGTAACAATTCTATGAATATGTTAATCATATTTTTTGTTTCAAGCTAAAATATTGTAACTATGATAGCATGAGTTGTAATGCAAAGAAGTAAGTTGTAATGCACTGTTGTAATGCAAAGAGCAGGCTGAGAACTCCTGTGGTTTTTGCATCAAGTTGCAGCAGTTAAGTTATCACCTTCTGATCTTCAGTCTTTACTACTCAAGTAGTAAAAATTACTTAATTTTTGCATTGGAAAGCAATTTAAGGCTGCTGAAATTCTCTTTTGTTTTGGGGATTGCTTGTCATGTTTAAGCTTGGTTCATTTAATTTCTTATTAGGCTGCCTCAAGTAGTCAATCAAAAAATGTACATATGCATATAAAGTATTAAAAATATAGGCATTTTGCAGTTCTAAACATTATTTTGTTGAACGTACATCATGAAAACACTAGTCTTTTTCTCTTACGCTAGATTTTACTTGCATTTCATTAATATGGATGGTAAATACTGAAAGAAAGTAGATGAATAACATACGCCCCTAAAATAACAACAAATTTGGCAATACCTTATCTTAGTCTTCATGGTTACCATTTTTTACTGCAATAAAATTGTAATAAAATGAAATAAATATATGAAAATAGCCTAAGGTTTCATTTAAAAAAAATATATTGCATCTCAGAATCTAATTGGAAGCCTCTAAGATACTGACAGCCAAGCTTCTCTGTTGAGCAAGGTTTTGTTAGAAGCCTGCAACCTTCATATAACCAGAGTGGTGGTGTGCATGTGCCTCTGGTGTGTTAAGAGAAGGCAGGCCAAAAGCTGGGAAGCTTGACCACCCATGTTTCTTTTCGAAGCATGTGGCCTCTGCTATTGCTCACTATTCATTAGAAGCTATTTTATTTATATTAAATAAATAAAAATAAAAAGGAAAAGGTAAAACAGAGTTTGGAGCATTAAAAAGAATTTGTTTCTGAAAAGAGGGTAATTTCTCTGCTTGGATAGCAAAAGCGGAAAAAGAAAAGTACATGCACATACTAGAAATTGTTAGTTCATTGTAACTTTTTATTCTTATGGTGAGGACTAAGTTTTATGGTTGAGTCCATAGGTTGTAGTGTTGTTTTGAAATCTCCAGGGTGAAGAGAAGGTAAGCATCATGTCTTGAAATCCACAGTAAATACAATTATGGAGGAATCCCAAATTCTATTCAGAATAAAAAATTTAAGATGTCCAAAAAAATAATTGGATAAGTGTAGAGAAAACAAAATAATTCCTGAAAGAAATATGGGATTATGGACTGGGAAACTAGTAGTCTATGGGTTTGGTTGACACTTAGAAGTGATATTAACTTACTTTGGACCATTTTGTTCCACTCGTCACAAACTAGAGAAAGTTCAGAGAAGGGCAGCGAAAGGCTGGGTTGGAACTTTTAACTTCACTCTTTTAGCAATTTTTCTGTCCTTTGGAAATGTTCATGGGGATATTGGAACTAATTACAAATATTTCCCAAACGTGCCCTTGCTTATCAATTTTGGTACGTCTAGCATATTATTCCTACTAAAGAGGCACTACCCACCATCTTTAATGGCTTCGTAAAAACACCCAACCTTCTATTTTTGTTAAGAATTTTTAATACTGGTAACATATTTCATTTCTGTGTCAGCTAAAGATGGAAACAATGAGATTGCTACTTACTTGGAAGTGTGTGTGCTGTAAGGGTAATAAATATTACTAGTTACAAAGAAGACGCTCCATGCTACACATCATAAAATATTTACATTTCTCCTATTTTGTTGCTTAGTTACATGTTGGCCTTTTCTTAGGGATAGCTGCTGGTTCATTTAATTGCAGTGATTCCTTTTGGTAGAGTTAGTTGAAAAAGTAGGCACTGAAAACAAGAAATGCAATTGTTTCTAAAAATTGAAAATAATTCCCTTTTAAAATAGGGAACTTGTTATATTGAAACCTGGTCATATGCAGGAGAGTAGAGAGCACATGAATTTTTCAGTGGTTCCACAAGCAAAGATCCTCATTTTTCCTGTGATATAAAAACATTTTTATACTTTTGCTTTTATCTTAAATAGCTTTTGATAGTTATTAACCTCAAAGATTTTTGGAACTAGAAATAGAGAAAACAATCTGAATTAAAAATGTCACTGCTATAAAATACTACATTTAGGTTTTAAAATAGGAATGGGTGGAATCTGAGCTGGAGAAGTGTGATCTAATCAGAATAACTTTTCATGTGATTATTGATGGTGCTTAAGCTTCTGAAGAGCAGTCCTCTTCTGCTTGCGATATAAACACAGGTATACACAGGTATACAAAGTGTCTCAACCCAGAAGTGCATGGGAGGAGGTGTCCATCACAGTTTGACCATGCTTTTTGCTAGAAGTGCAGTATGGATAAGCACAGCAGTTGTCTTTAATCTGGCTGATATTTTGAAAAATAAAGTGATACTGTGTAAGCTTTAGTGAAGCAGAATGAACTGGATATTTATAGGGAACTGTCCACTTCCATTCTTTCTTTTAAAAAATAGATTAAGACTTATTTCTGAAGTGTCCATTCAGAACCAACAGTACTGTTTTAAAAACAATTTGTTATGACTTTTTCATACTTTTTTTAACAGTTTTCCACTTCAAAGATATGTATCTTCTAATAAGCACTGAGACTTTTAGCAGTGTAAATCCTGGAGGAGAAATACATTTATACTGTAGTCATTCTGTAACTTTCTAATCTGGCAGTTACGGTTTTTTTTTTTTCCTGGGAGTGAGGCATAATGTACCTAGGTAGGCATTCTCTGAACATTAAATAGACAAACAAAAGTATCTCAGACTATTAGAAGAGGATCGAAAAGCCCTGCTAAAGCAGAAATTTTACCACTTTGCAGAATTGATTTTCCTATATTATTTGAAGTGTTTATAGCAGCTGTAGCCTTTTGCACTTGTTCTGTGTAAGGACATAATTGCAAACCTATTAGATCATCTGCAACTCTGGCCAGTACGTGATTGTACCTTATAGTGGATTGTTGAGTGCTTTCCAGGCTAGCTTTTAGCCAAGAATGATGGGAGACCCTTTAGATACACTGTGCAGGAAAAGAGATTCCTCTCTGTCTTTTTCTTTCTGGTTTACTTATTTGTTTGTTAATGTGACTTGCACATTTTCTGTGCTGTTAGTGATTTTCCTTGTTTCAGATAACTTTGCTCATATGCATCTTCTTAGCTGTATCATCTGGGGAACTCTAAAAAGCAAGCTCTTAATTCAGACAGCACAATAGGCTTACAGGTGGTTGTGTAGTCAGTGTTGTTTAATCAAATGGCTTTTGCATGAAAAAATTTTCCTGGAAAGTCAGTCTTCTGTTCCCAAACACATATTTATGTTCTTTAAAGTTATTCCAGTTTGCCTATCTGGTATTCATTTTCTTGGAACAGTACAACTGGTCAACAAAATGTTTCTTCCCCTGGGAAGGGTTCTAGGCATGCATTTTTAACTATATGTAACTGATTTTTAAAGTAAAACATTTTAAAGTAAAATGAGAAATTTTAGGGGTTTTTTTTTGTGGTCTGGCTAGACTCTACTAACACTTAACAGTTAGTTTTAGTCCATAAAAGTTCAATTCCCATTAATATTTTCACTACTACCAGAAAATAATTGTTCAACTGGTGCTACACAGTAAAATTGTTTGCTGTAATATTTAGGGAGGTGAACATAAACATGATTAATTTTCAATCATTCTTTATTTAATTTTTTTTAAGATAGTTTTGTTTATAGTTTTTTTCTCCTTTAATTGCCATCTCTGTTTATTTTCCATACACTGATACATACAGAAAAGATCATTTCAAGTAACTGGAGAAAAGCAGAAAAGCAAGAAGTATAATGAGTAAAGAAAATACTATTTTTTTTTTTTTTTTACAATCACAAATATCATTTGGGACATGAAATGATTAAATTCTATTGTCAGGAGAAACAAAATTTGTAAATAAGCACAAGAATAAAAATGATATTTGAATCTCAACTTGAACTCATTTTAATGGGCATTATTCATCAGAAAGAAGCAGCTGAAGTGGTTGCTGGCCCTGAGAACACTCAGTTACTGACGGAACTGACTGTGTTACAGTTACAAAGCCATTTTTATTTTCAAAGGATACTTTATAGGTACTGGAGAAAACCTCAAAGGAAAAAATAAAATAGCATGGTCTATGGAGTGATAAGTTGTGGTTAATAGGGGTTATCAATCTGCTGAAGGAAATTAAAAAATACACTTATTTGTCAGTTTTGAACTTTGAACCACATTGCTGACAAATCTGGACAATTTTCCAGTGCTCCATCTAGTTTCATTCATTAAAGTCTGGAAGCATTTGCCTTGTCTTTACCATCTCTACAAACAATAAACAGTATGCAGTTTAAATGTAGTCTGGTGAGACTGACTTTATGGGTACACCCACACACCAAGTTCCTAAGCTATCAAAAGCCTAATGTAATACATAATTTCTGATCATTCCAATATTTCTTTTTAGAAAACACTTGAACATAATTACATCTGTGCTACCTAGAGTTTAATGCATTAGTAATGTAAAGGTGACCAACTGAAGGCCAAATCTTTTATGATGAACTTAGTATAATGGAAGTGGCCAGAGATTTCAACAGTATTTTTGGAATAAAAATGGATACTGGTTTTGTATATACATAGGATAACCTGTGTTGTTGGATGGTTTGCTTGGGGATTTAAGCTGGTATCAACTGTGCAGTTACTTTTCTCAGGAAACTTTCACAGATTTAGTTGATAATTCAACTGTAAAGCTGCTCTTATCACACTTCCAGAAAAATACGTATTCCTCATTAATGCTGTGACCTTGTTATTCTTAGAGAAAATATGTTTGCTCCCTTCTAATACAGTCATGTAATAGCTTCACTGAAACCAGTAGTTAGTAAATCAGGGTGATGCCTGATACTGACTCGTGTTGCATATGGCTGTACATTTCAAACAAAAGATCTTCAGCAGTGGGCAAAGGCAGATGATAAGGATGAGCATCTAAATAGCAAACAGGAAGTTATACTCCCTTGGTACGTCCTCCCGTCTCCCAGAATTCTGAAGTTCAGAAACTTTTAAAGATGGATTTATGACTTTTTATATAATAATCTTGATGGAGTTTGTTTTCCTCTGTGATATTTGAGCCCAGAACATCATGCTCAGGTAAAATATGCTACTAGCAACTCCAAGCTATCTGCGTTGGCAGATGATGGAGTAGCCAATGGAAGGACTTGTAATCAAATGGAGAAAGAGTTAAACGGGCCAAAACAAAACAAAGCAAAAAAAGGGCAACAGACAAGGCAATGAAAACACTTTACTGTACTTTGGCTATAATAATGTTCATGTGATTACAAATCTTTGATTTGGAGTCGCCTCCAAATTTATGTTGGAGGATAAAGGCTGTATTTAGTTATCTGTGTGATCTAATGCTGGATCTGCCTTTCATTTTCATGTTTTAGTATGTGTAGACAGAGGGGCTTCACTGCTGAAGCAGTTCTTGTAGCCTGCACGTGCAGATGCCATGAGAAGTCCTACAGGGCTGTGCTATTTAACAGAGGGGGGAAAGGAGATGACACTTGTTCTGACCTCCTGAGTTACCACCATTTAAGAAAGTCCCAGAGAAAGGAGTAAGGCCCAGGCTCCAAACAGACCTGCTGGAGAGGACCAGCTGGCAGATCCACGTGTCCAAAGGGGCAGGAAAAAGAGAAGCAGCTGGCAGATGAGTACAGGTATAATGAGGTGTTATAAAAGGTTGTTTGGGGGCAGAATGATAAACAGCTTCTCAGAGAAAGGCTAAAACACTTAACTGGAGTACAGCAAGTACTTTCTAACGTTTTTGCTGCCTCTCAGGATTTTAGTTACCATATATTGCCAGTGAGGGGGAAGGTCATGGCATGACAAATTTGAACTTATGCATGGATATGTCTGAATAGCTATAAGAATTTCTGTCCTTTAAGATGTAACATATTTTACAGAAAGAGTTTCAGAACTTTTCTAATGCTTTTGATAATTGTGCTTTAAATGTACTAAAGTTTTTCCACAAGAGGTCCACAGACCTCTCAGTCAGGATGTTTTCCTAACACCAAGTTAAATTTTTCTTTTTCAGTTGAATTAAATTGTGCTTAGTTACATCATCCTAAATGCTTCTATAAGTTAGTGTTTACAGTCTTTAAATGTCTTTAGGCCATTACTGCTGATCTTTGGTTATTTCCTAGCCAACTTGAGCTTGTTTACTTCTCCCTTGTATTTCCCAACTAATCCCGTGGTCATACCTTTGTCATTTATCTTGTTCAATGACTCCAAAATCTTTTAAGTAAGGAAGTGCTCAGTGCAGTTGTCATGTCATTGCCTTTTCAGTACCTTCTCTATTTTTATTTTTTATTCTATATTTGTCTGATGTGACAGACCTATGAACTTTTGTCCTTTAGACATGCAAGTGCCTTGAAGATATACTTCTAAGGTTTACTCTCCTATTGCACCTAAAATTTCTTTGGAATTAGTGCTTGTCATATGTCCATGCTCAGTTCCTTCCCTTACAGGTAAATTAACTTTCATTTTCCAGCCAAGGCTCTTAATTCACTGACAATGACAGTATTGCTAATTTTTCAGTGTTGTTTTTTGTAACTTCTTTGGCCTAAGAAGTCTGTTAAACTTTTTCCCTCATAATTATTTGCAAATTACTGCCATTCTCTTTAAATTCCGAAGTTATGTTTCATCTGTGATATTTTTAAATACTCCACCATCTGGTACAAAACTAAGCATCTCAGTATCTTGCTGTTTATCACTTTGGCTTCACAGATTTTCAGGCACCATAAATTCTTCAGTATTTTTCCCACCCACAACAAACTGAGAGCGAGATTTTATATAATCCCGATCTCAGTTGCACTGGTGTAGAATAATGAATAAGAACATAAACAAAGCGCTGTGGATTTGTGCTGACTGACAACATTGATGGAACATTATACGGGGATTCAGTTTAAAGACACGTAAGTTTAGTATTTATATGTGTACAGAGACACTAGGTGTCTAAATTCACATATTAGTCAACAAATATTTAATTAATATACTCCAAGAGGTATGGGATTCTAATGCTGCAGAGTATTTTGTCTCTTCCACGGTGCTGCTTCAAAGGCATGAGTGCCTCCCACATATTTTGTGCCACTGTCTTCTAACACTGGACAGGAGTCTAGGGAATGTCAAAAGGTAGGAGCTGTCTGTGTTTAGGCAACTGGATTCAAAACTTAGTATCAAATTCAGGGCTACCTATAATACTTTTTGTGTGTTTTCTGAAAAAGTCATGAGATAAGATCATGTCAAAATAATTCCTTTGGTGGCAAATTTAGTGATTTCACCTTATTTGAAAGTGAACCTTCAGTCCTGAAATTTCCTTTTCAATTGACGCGGACAATTTTCACTTCTGTCCCTTTTACATAAAATGTCAGCTATGGCATAGGTGTTATTGGAGCACGTATATGTGTGTCACATATGTACTTCTATTGAAGGCTTTGAGGTTGGGGAAAGAGGACTTGAGATGACATTAGTGCAAAAATATCGTAGACGTTAGCATATAGATTGATTATCTGTACTGCAGAAGAAGTAGTAATAAAAGACTTGCTCTGATTTTATGAAATATGGTTTTTATAACTTATAGAAGGTGTTTTGAAACTTGTCCAAACAATTGCTACATTATTTGTACCAGATAGTGATTCTCATTTTTGTGGCTTCCTGTGAATTTCCTTTTGAATGTTCTCTATTCCAGCTTTCCATTAAAAAACCACACTGACAGTGCATTTGATTTGCTTTGAAATCACATTACAAGATCTAGTTCTCTGAAGACTCGTCTGTCATCCTCCATTCATCTTGTGAATTTTGAAATTCAGTTCATCTAGGAAATTTTCCTCCTCTACTTCTTCCCCTACTCAGATGAAGGAAGGGAAATTGCATTTCAGAGATCTAATATGTGAAAGAAAGTTTTATTTATACAGACTTAGATCCTACAGAAAGTAAAAAAATATTTTGCTTTTTTTTTTTTTTGGGAATTAAAAAAAAGCATAAGCTTTTAAAGGTGTATTTTTGTCTTGATGAATTGTTTCAGCTACCGAGGACGCCTATAAGCAATTTTGGGAATTGTAAACCGTTTACAGTTCAAGCTTATTTTGCTAGAACTGCCTTGAGCAGGAGAAGTGAAATGCTTGATAAAGGGTCTGTGTGTGTCAGAGACTTAGAATTTTGTTTACTTCTGTACTAAACATTAACAGCTGACTTGTCAGGCACCTGCTCAAATGTCTTTTGGCAAGAAGGCACAGCAAGTACTGTCTTGTATCTAACCCAGCAAATAATTATAGCTCTGTTTAATATTCCCTGGAATCTCTGACTGATTTGAAGAACAAATCAGACATACCCATTGCCTTTCTTGTATTGAAAAGGTTCTGTTAGCTCTTTTTTACCTCTGTGGAAATCCACTTATTAAACTTTGTGCTTAGTTTTTAAGAATGAAACACATTTAGGAATAGAATAATTGGTTCTTTCAATTCAAATCAAGATCAGATTCTGGGTATTTGAAACTGGATAGTCAATTTTATGGGATTTTTTCAAATTTAGTTAGGGCTGCCTGTTGAAAGGTTTGAGCCAAATAGCCTCAGAGCTCTATAGGACAATTTCTGTTCCTGTATCCATTTTCTAAAAAAAACCCTCCTTGTAGCTCATTTTGTCCATTGGAATGACATATTTTTATGGACACAAGGTAGAGAAATGGAGCTTGAGAAAATTCCTATTCTTCAGTTACTTCCCTCTGTTAAAGGATTCTTCTAAACCACTTGTTAATTTTGCATTAAAACTGGCTCTCTTTGCTGCACTTACTGAATCCAATCTACCAAAACATCTCAGGCACATATTCTGGGTTCTGTAAAGAGTCTCTTGTTCTACCAGTGTTGATTTCTAGTAAAGCATTCCTGAAACTTTCTTTTAAACTCATGGATTTAGTATTTCTTTTTGTAGTCACAGTCATTCAGATTATTTTTTTACTTGTATAGCCTGTTATATACCTTCAAGTACATAGCTAAGTGCTTAGTATTGAGAATGGTACTTTTATTATTTAGAGATATTACAAAATTAGTTGTGTAATGTATTAGAACATGCCTTGTTTGTTAAAGCTTATTCCTGTAACTGACAATAAGCCTTTAAAAATCCTGCCTTTTTTCAGCTCTTTCTCTTGAGAGAGATCTTTAGAAAGTGTCTATGCGTATGGGTTAATTTGTTCTTAGTTGGATTTTTTGTTTGTTTCTTTTTTTCCCGGTCAGGACTAAAACAACATTATTATTACATTCTCATATAACAGTCCTAAAATAACTAATCTTAGCTTAGTCTAGAGGCTGAAAAATTCAGATGCAGAGATGAAAGCTTCTGAAAGCCAAAATCTAAATCTCAAATATATGATTGTGATAGCAGTTACTAAAATTTGTGACCTAAAATGACAGAGTTGTAACAGTTATCTAGTAACAAGGAGAATTGTTTTTTCCTTAAACAGATGTTTGGAAATTTCAAATATAACTTACAAAAAGTCACAAGTCTTTATTTCTTTTCCTTAGGGATATCAGGGATCAGCAGGA
>NW_008606441.1:47990-56221 GCF_000691845.1 Merops nubicus
ACTCCAGGGGTTCAAGTAAGTTTCTGTTTCATTTGTAGAATTTCAATTTCTGACACAAATCCTGCCAGCTCTTTCCCATTGTTTCTCATTGAGGGTTGAGGTGTGGGGAGTGAAAAGGGCTCAAGGGATGGCATAAAGTCAGAGGCCATCCTTGGATGAATTGCTTTGGAACTCATGTGGCTTTGGGGCTTGTAGGTGGGCTGACAATTAGACTGCAAATCTAATAATTGCTAGGTAAGGCCTGTAGGAGCAGGACTTGGCCAGGGCTTAGACATTTTCATCCCAATCCAGAAGCCAAACAATAGTTCCTTCCATTTTAGTATCGATCTGTCACAGTTGTCTGAAGCCTTGTCATGGATTGATTACCCACAATTCACATGTGAAAAAGAAGGTCTCAGATAAAGCCCGGAGTGATGGAGGAGATTTTTTTTCTTCTTCAATTTATTAATTTAATAGCCCTTACTGGAATGGTTATTGGAAACCAATGCTGCATTTTACTTGTGGCATGATCCAATCTGGTTGGACAGTTGAATTGCCGGGGCCAAGAGTGAGCCTACAACATGGCATATGTGAAGGCCGTCTGATGGACATTGGAAAGGAAAGGGACCTGTCTGGACTGTGTGAATTCCTTTTTTCCTGGGGTGGTCCTTGGTTAGAGTAAAAAGTTGTTTTGGCGTTCCCTAGTCACGTGTTATGATAGTGTGCCATATTCATACATGCTGGATCCATGTCGTGCTTGGTTCTGCTGTTCTATCCAGGTTCCAGAATGTTGCGATCCGCCAGCTGGTACATCAGTCCTCACGTGATGTTGTACTGCATTTCTGTGTCTCATTCTCTATCAGATTGTATTAGTATTTAAGTGGTTGTTAATTTTTTTCTTTCTTAGGGACCACGTGGCTTACCAGGTATCAAGGGAGAGCCAGGGAAAGATGGGGCTAAGGTAAAAAAACCAACCAAATAAAACCCCCCAACAGAACACTCCCCCTTCCTTCCCCCCCAAAAAAAAACCCCAAACCAGTAACAGATAAAAAGGTTCTACCCATTCCATGTGTAATTTTTGACCATACAGTTAATAGTATCAATATTTTCACATGAGGCTAGTGTGCAAATTGCTTACTAAAAAGGTAATAAAGAAGGAATAAGAATCCTTAATTTAAAATGTTACTTTAATTCTGATTCTGGTCTGCTTTATTTAATAAAGTTTATGTAGGCATTAGCACTGCCAGTAATACCTTTATTGCACTGAATAATTTATATTTAGCAAGCATATCTAAATATGGGTACCTGGAAGCACAATACAGACATCTTTCAGAATGGTCTCTTGCTATCTCTTTTCAACCTTATTCTCTTTAAGTGAGCATCCAGATGAGCTAGGTAGGAATTTTTGGATGGCATTTTTTATCAGAAAACACTGACTAACTGAAACCAAAGCTTTTTGTGGAAAATTTCTAGCTGAGGTGTAGCCAGTAGCTTAGAGCTGCAGATGAATGTGGAAGCTTATCTGTAACTCCCTCCAGGTAATAAAGGTAAACTTGAATCTGGGTCTCCTGCATACACAGTGAATAAACTAGCCATTGATTATGGGCAGGTCTCTATTGTAAATATCTGCATCTCTCACATTTTTGCCTTATGTTTAGTAAATTTCTAAGTTGATTGTGACAAAAAATGTATTTTGTTTTTGTTTTATTAAAACTTCAAGCCCTTTTTCTGTAAAGCAAACCTTCATTTTCTAAACAGATCTTACTGTAGAAATTCCTTCTTCTAAAGTTGCTTATATTAAAAACAGGTCCTTAAATTCATCACTGTTCAGCAGAATTCACAAATACGTGATCAGAGCTGAAAACTGTGCTTATATATTCTGTATTTTAGGCATCTTAATCTGATTGATCTTAGATATTAATCTAATTGATCAGTCAGTATTGGCCCATGTGCAAGAAAGTGAGATCCTGATGATGAAAAAATCTATTCTTCTGGCAGCACAGGTCTGTGACAGATAGAATATTTCCTAAGGCTCAGTCCAGCCTTGTTTAACATGTGCCAAGAAATAGGGCTTCCACCACTGTTTTAGAAAATTTCTTCCACTGTAAAACAGTTCTTGCCGTTAGAGTTTTTTTCCTGATGATTCAGCCTAAATTTTCATCTCTTAATTTCGCCCCATTACTTGTATAGTTTCTGTAGCAACTCATTTAAAATCATGTCCACTGCCAAATGTTTTAGTTTCTCCAATAATTGAATCACAACTTCTGAGTAGAAATCAAGGCCTTATTTTTCTTCATTAAAAAGCAATGGATGCAGGAAGTGTTTATTTTATAAGCTCTGCTGATTTTTCAAACTCTCATTCCGTTGCCTATTTTCAATACTTAACTTGTTGAGAGATATTTTGATAGCATTAACCCACAAGCTCTCATTCCTGTGGTCATGTTTGTCTTCTGAGAATATGTGGCAGACCTCTCCAAATCTGCTTAGACACAAATGATTTTGATAAATACCACTGAGATGTGTTCTTTTATCCTTTGTCTAAAAACCTGAAATATTATATAAAATAACTTCCTGAGCATAATTTACTATTTCTCCTTTATAACTGAAATATATTGAACAAATTGAAATACATTGCTCAATGTAAAGTTAGATATTAACGGAGAGGACACGTTGTGATTGTCCATTAATGGTTTGATGGTTGACTCTTTGTCTTGAGTGAAGTAGATGCTGTCTACTGAAACTAGCAACTAAGCTTGTTTTTATTGTTTCAAATCAGGTAGTGCCAAGTTATAATTCAGCTTTTTGTTGTATTTGCTCAAGGGAGCTTGCAGACAGATGGTCAGATATTTGTCTTCAGTACCAATAGCAAGAGGTTTGGAATTCCTGGTAACTGTGAGGACAATAAAAATAACTGTTTTGGCTTGTGTTTTCATTTGCCAGTTGCTTTTACCAAAGTGGATTCTTCCACTGGAATGAGAATGTATTTGTCAAAGAGCCAACATTGTTTTATCAGCATATTTTGTTTTAATTTTGTTTTTCTAGATAAAGTACTTAATACTTTCTCTTTTTAGTATTTCAGTCAGAGTAAGCTGGTGAGAAATTTGATAAGGTCAATAGGTCTTTGATGTTGTCAGTAAGAGGTAAACCATCCCAGATTTAGGGAATTTCCTTATTCTTTAGGACTTAGAAATGATTGATAGAATTATCACAGCTCTTACAGAGATCTTCAAAGATCTTTTCAAAGCTTTTTTTCCTCTTGTCAAAGCTAAATTGCTACTTTTGAACCTCCATAAGCCTTATTAAGAGATTACATTGAAATGTATTCTAAAAATTTTAGTGATTGTTTAATTTTTTTCTTCTATGTGTTGAACCTTGTTCAAAGAGCAACCGACTCTCATGTCAGCGTACCAGTGTTACGTAGTTGATATATATATAATCCCTTTCCACTATTTGTTGATTGCTGAGAATATGAATGTTATTATAGTATATCACTAGTATTTAGATATAAGTATTTAAAATATGTTTACTCTTCTAGGGTGACCCTGGACTCCCTGGTTTTCCTGGATTACATGGGATGCCAGCACCAAAGGTTAAAATGAAATACTTCTTGTTACAATATTAATGTTTCAGCTTGCTCTGTAGTTTAATTTAAAGAAAAAGTAAGTTATTGTACAATATTATGTCAGTGCATTTGATGAACTACATAAAATGAATATATATGATGCTGAAATTGAAGGAAGATATGTGCCGTGGGACTTCCTTACATACATATCAAGTGATGGAAACTACCTTTTCAGTTTTATTCTGTTCTGTGGGGCTTTGAATTAATTATTTTGATTTTACTGCCACTTACAATCTTCATCACAAGTAAAGATTCAAAAAATAAAAATGGTAAAATTTTCTTGAAGTCATTCAATTTGGGTGACAGCATTTTGATGGATAGTTCTGGTCTAACTCAATGAGTTTGTTTCACGTGTTTGTTCCCCAAAACATCATCACCCATATCTTTTGCTCTTCTGTTTTAGTACTCAACTGAATTTTCTTCTTAATTTTTCCAGATTTGCATTTTAAACTTTTCAAATGAAGTCTTCAGAAAAGTGAAGCTCTTTTCAAAGAGCTGAATTTTGACTTAGGTACTTACCTATGTTGAAATGACCAAAAACTCAAAATACCTTCCACTGAAAATGGAAGCATTAACCCTGTGGGATCTGGACTGTCTCACTATCAGCACTGGACATTCTGGGCTTCTCCCCTAGGAGAGCCTGGAAAATTAAAGATTCACATTTACTATCTTGAGCATATGTTTTTACATCAGATGGAGCTCTTGTCCTGCTTCATTTTATGTCTGTTGTACAAGTATACTTTGTATATATAGCTGTATATAACTAATTCTATTTTAAAAATTAACTTACACATTTTATTTAGGGAGAAATGGGTCCTAAAGGAGAGCAAGGTGTGCCAGGAATATATGGAAAAAAGGTAAGTAAATTTATAATCATGAAATAAAGCAAAATATTGTTGGTAACTGTGGTGGGGTGACCTTGGCTGGCTGCCTGGTGAGTACCCAGCCACTCTCTCGTTCTGCTTCCTCAACAGTACAAGGGGAGAAAATGTGATGGAAAAAGCTTGTGGGTCCAGATAAGGGCAGGGAGATCACTTACCAATTACTGTTATGGGCAAATCAGACTTGACTTCCCCCACCCTACTTTTTCCCAGGCTCAACTTCACTCCTCCATGGGATGGGGAATGGGGGGCAGGGTAAAGTGGTCAGTCTATAACAGTTCCTCTCTGCTCTCCTTCCTCCTCACATTTCTTCCCTGCTCCCATGTGGGTCCTTCCCACAGGCTGCAGTCCTTCAACAGAAACCTTGTCCTGCATGGAGTCTACATGGGCTGCAGCTTGGCTACCACAGCTCCACCATTGTCCCCTCCAGAGCCTGCAGGATAATCCCTGTTCCAGTGCCTGGAACACCTCCTCCCCCATCTTCTTCACTGACTTGGTGTCTGCAGAGTTGTTTCTCTGGCTTTTTTCTCTCATTCCTTACTTTGTCTGTGTTGCTTTTTGCCTTTTTGTTAAATTTCCTGAGGTGCCACCACCTTGGCTGCTGGGCTCAGCAGTGCCCTGAGGTGGGTTGGATGAGGCTGGCTCTAATCAGCTGTCTACAGCATGGGGCAGCTCTGGCCACTCCTCACAGAGGCTGCCCCACAGCCCCTGCTGCCAGCACCCCATCACCGACACCCAATACAGTTTCATTTATATTTTTATAATGGCTGTATTCACAGAAAATTTAATTCTGCAGTCCTAACTCAGAAAAATTTCTACTAAAGTTACTAGATATGCTTATGTCTAGTAATATTAAACCCATGCTGTGCTTAGCTGAATATTTTGAGAGCTCACTTCATCTATTAATGGATCCATGCAGTTAATTTTAACTTAACACAAAGTGCTTGTAAATATGTTTTTTTGTAAATATGTCTATGCCCTTAATATGGGGTGTGTGTATTAATTATATGTACAGAAAACTTGCTTTTAATACATAAAAATATACACAAACCATATAAATGAACATGAGAGAGGGAGAGGAATGAAGAGATGAGCACTTGAGTGGAATGAGACTGCTAGTGGATGCCTGGAAGAGAGACACTGTTTTAATCTGTGACTTATATAAAGTAGAGTGTGCTTCTAGGTAAATATTTATATTTCAGAGACCATATTTTGGTCATACAATGTAACAGTTACATTTTCACTGGTCCTTATATATTCTTCATGTATTTATTGGTCTAGAGCTTTAAGGGGTTTGAAAGAGGGTCTGTGTTCACATTTCTGCATTACAGAGCATATTTTCATTTCTGTCATGGGGACCACTGCCTGTTTTAAGAAAGAAACAGATCTTCCATATATGTTCAAAATAAGAAATAACATGCATGAATTATAGGTTAAATATATGGAGTTTGCAGAATAAACATTGAGCACTACTTACTTTTCATTTCATGTATTTCCCAGGGTTCTAAAGGAGAGAAAGGTGATATGGGGTTTCCAGGAATAGTTTTGTGATGACAATTTGCCTTTGATTTTTGCTTGTCAGTTCACCTACTGATGACTGTTAACCTTTGCCACAGGGAGATCCTGGCAGAAATGGGAAAGATGGATTACCAGGAAGTCCTGGTTTCAAGGTACGTACAAATATGTATTCATGTCTTGTCCAGGTCTTCAATAGCATTGCTGTTAGTCTAAATACACACAGCTAATTCTGTGGAGAATTACTGGAAATGAAAATAGTGTGTGTTACTAGAAAATGGAAAAGTTTACTGCAATTAATGGGCAGACTTCATTCGTTTCAGTTTGTGTGCAGGGCAAAAGCTGTTGTTGAGTGTATTAGTGATCATCAGAGACTGACTATACTTTGTCTCCCTCATCCTGTTAGTGTTTCTCTAACTCTGTGAATCTATTAAGGAGATTTTTATAAGAGCAAATACTGTAGAACATACCTGCTGCATACAGTTAAGAAGGAAGTAATCTTTATTGAAGATAAAGGAAGTAATTACTGTTGCTTTTGAAAGAAGATGAATGAAAGTTAGGGGAAAGCACCTTCAGTATTGGGTTCATGTTTATGTTCATATTCTCTTCACTGTGCGGTGCCCTTTATGTTTGATTTAGAACAGCTTTTTTCAAGCGGACTAAGTATTTGTTTATAGTAAAGAAGACTACATGATCTGATATTTCTATAATGTATTGCAATCTGTGAGCTCACTGGACATTTTGTTAACCAAGTCATTTGCAGTGTTCTAATTTATGAAAAGATGAAGATTAGCAGTATCAGTGTTAAGTTCACAGGAGAAAAAAAAAAAAAGTGATATAGCTGGTTGAATTGATGTAAAGCTTTTTAACAGCAGCTTAGTTCCTGTAATATTTTTCTTAATGATAATAATGAAGTGGTCTAGGGCTGCTCAAGATTAGTGTTCCCTCAGTGTCCAGAAATGCAACTTTACTTTGTCTAAATGTCTATTTAGTATATTTGAGATTATGGTCTTTCTTCTATTTTGTGACCATGCTTGTCTAGAGCGGTTGGGGATACCATAGCATATCTGTGACATCTGTTGCAGCAGGGAGTTTGTAGTCTTAGTTGCTGGTTTTGGGTACCCCAGGTGACCTGTAAGTGCCATTGCAGAAGGACACAGGTCTCCTGTAGCTGGTACCTGCCAGCCTGATGTGGAACCTTTGGCTGCCCTAGAGCACCTCAAGTAGTACCAGGCGTTTGTGATTAGGTAACTGAATCAAGCCTCTGTTCTTGGTAATGGGATATTAGATCCTTAGTGTATCTCTAGACAACTTCAGGTAGAGAAACACATGTAGACATCTTAATTTGAAGTTACAGGGGGCAGTTATCACTTTCAGACAACACTGCAGCACTTGTTATTCTAAAAATTGCCCAACTTCAGTGTATAACTAAGCATCCTGCAATTCAAAAATTTATTAGGAGAACATAGCTAAAATAAAAACCTTTAAAAAGTATATCTAAAATTAGAAATTATGCTTTTATGGTAGGTAAACTCAGTATTTCCTGTTTATTTGTTCTCTTTGAAAGGCCTAATGAGACTGTGCGAAATGGCAATGGAATAACTATTTTATGTCAAATTGGTGTACTGGATTTTTTAGCTGCCCTTAGCTTTGCACTACTGAAATATGTTAGTAAAAGAAGATGTAAATCTTAATTGGTGAAAAATATATTCTTGCTGCTCATTTTTCTGAAGGTAACTTCAGCAACCACCAGCAGGTTATTTCTGTGACACGGAAGGACTTTTTCTTTGTTTGTTACTTTATTTAATTTTAAATACCCCTACATTCATTTAATTTTGATCATCAAATCTCATTGATACCTGGCTACAAATGGTCATTATTAATATGTGTCTAGAAGAGCATATATATTTGACACCTGCAAATTTGTGAAGCAAAGGCAATTAACAGACATTCTTAAAACACTCAGTGAAGTTTGTGTTTATGGATGTAGTAGCTACCTGTGTTGCTGTAATTCCAGTAGAGCCTGGAGAGCAATTCAGCTCAAAGGTGGGAGAACTGGGGGTACCAGTTTAATATCCTACATAAAATTGTCTGGTGCTTTTGAGATGTGTTAGTGTCCAAAGCATCCTAAGGGAGCTGACAAAGATCACATAAGTCCTATGGAAAGCCAGTGGCTTTCTGGAATGGGAGAAGGAATCCAGACAAGATTAACAAGGGCAAGTGTTGAGTTTTGC